>NW_009692649.1:0-57906 GCF_000703405.1 Apaloderma vittatum
TTATTTTATTTTATTTTATTACTATTATTTATTATTATTTTATTTTTATTTTATTTTTTAATAGTAACACATTTCTCATTACATCTCTGAAACCTGTGCAGTAAGTTAGCAATTGCCTTCTCTTGATCTTTGCTTTCTTTCTTTCAAATGAGCAAACGTGATTCCAAAGCCAAAGGTGAGAAGACAAGGGCAACATCAAATCCTTCGCATTAGCACAGGTCCTGTATCGTTTTCATAATGAATGTAAGACCAAATTCCATATCCAGTTACATCTGTGAAACTCTGTTACAGGCAGTGAGGTTGCACATGGACAGCAAAGCTACTGGAGGAGCTGGGGAAAAAGAATTGAATGTGTGTCCTATGTCTGCTTAGAGTACGTTTTGTAGGGGGTTCCATGGTGGAACCATACCCTTGTGTCCCTGGTTAGTCTGTGGCTCCATGAAACTTGTGTGAACTTGAGATATCAGACATCTCTGTATCTCTTCAAAATGTTGAAACTAGTCAGGGAGCTTAAACACACACACACGCATATATATAGGTATGTATGTATGAATACATTTGTAAGGAAGGGGACTGAAGGGTGGGCAAAAGGACAAGATAATTCAATGAAGCACTGTTTCAGCTGAGTAACTTTGTGAAGTAAATGAGTTGTTTTATTCAAAAATAGTCTTTTTGTTTGTAAAGGTTGCACAGAAGTAGCAAATGGATAGCCTTAGTGCTGTTTTTTCCCAGTGCTAGAGCAAGATACAGTGATTCATTTTACAACTGGCACTTTAAAGTCATTAATAAATAAACTACCTGATTTTTCTTCACTTTTGAAAACTTCATCAATTAGATTTGCTTTTGAGTTTTAAAGATTCTTGTGGTTTAAATCAGTGACAAAAATATTGATTTAAGTGGCTTAAATCTTGGCACGTGTCTAGCTCTTTGCTCTGAGTATTGACTGCCCATAAAAGAGTTATTTATTGTGGGCTGGTTGTTGGGGGTTTTTCTTGTTTGGGGTGTTTTAAGTAAGTCTACTTTCAAACAAAGCTCTTTATTTTTTTTTTTAAACCCACTACATAGTTCTGAGTTTCCCAGTGGAATTCTTATAATGCTGTATGCTTTGACTAACCACTAGTGATTGAGAACTTTAGTATTGATCTTGTGAGCCTGACTTTTGAAGGCAAGAATTCCAGTGACCTGGCAGGACATTGCAATGCCATTGTTTGCCTTTTTATGCCCATGAACAATGGAAGTCTTCGCAGCACCAGTTTCTCTTAGACAATTCCCAGTCCATCCTTGCCTCAACTGTGGTGTCCCAGAAAGGAGCCTGTGACTCACATTCCAGAGGCTGGTAGCAATCCCCTTGCCACAGGAGGATGAGAGCTCATCCTTTTCCCTCCTTTAAATGTGGCATGGATTTCTTTTTTTTCTTTTTTTCTTTTTTTCTTTTTTTTCTTTTTAACGAGTGTTTATTTTATTCATCCAGGGAGCTTGGATAGATTTTCAAATCACAGCCTTGTAAATAACGTAATTAAGGAAATTACTAAAGTGATATTTTTGCTTGTTTGTGTCAGAGATTCATTTATATCAACATACAATATTTTTGGTTTTAATAAGGTGAAATGTATTATCAACATTAGTCTCTTTTCCCTAACCAACAACGTGGTTTATGCTGGACTGAGTGAAACAACTGACTCGTTTATTGAACTAGCTATGTCTACAAAACATTTAATTTACAAATAGATTGGACAAATATATATTCTATGGCAGATGTCATAGAATCATAAAATCATAGAATCATAGAATGGCCTAGGCTTAGAAATCATTTAATCCAACGTCCCTGTCATGGGCAGGGATGCCTCTCAACTAGATCAGGGGTCCTCTCTACATTGATAGTATTCTAAAATTACAAATATATTTAAGTATCTATTTATTCTGTGCCCACTGGCAACATACTCAATGGGTTAATGTTTCCCATTAAAGATGTTTCCGTATTTCTTGGACCATTCTGCTGGTTTTGGGCATTTTGCCTTTGATCAGTAAGAAGCTGTCTGTACTCTTGGATGTACTGGCAAAGAAAATTATAATTCTTCTTTATGTCTCTGGGGCTGTTTTTACTCAAGATAAAAATGTCATTTAAAAAAAATCATGCTATCCTTAATATTTGCTTATTAGATTATGCCCCAGAAATCTATTAACATTTGTCCACATCCACCATTTAAAAAGTGTACCTTGGTTGCTTCATGGCATTTAGGTGTATTCTATGCATATTTACATAGCATATTAAAATATGTATTTTTATAAAAATCTTACTTAAAATATCTTTGAAATACACAATGTGAATGATTTCTCTGTTTTCTTAGAGGCTTTTAGAATTGGAAAAAAAAAATCTGTGCTTAACTCTTTCATTTGGTGCAAATGCAGTTATTTTTAAATCAACAGGCAAAGTTTGTATGCCCCAAAACACATTTTGGTGTTTTATTTGCTTTAAATTAAATTAAATTAAGCTTAAATTTACAGTTGAAACATTAATTCAAAATAAAAATATTTAATTGATGAAATGTCAATGTCTTACATTTGGCTTTAGGGCATAGAGGTAGTTTAACAAATAATAACACATTCACAACATTCAAGTTATCAGAATCTAGATTTTTTTGCAGGAAGAGGTGTGGACTGAAAACCTGTTCTTATATGGGAGGCCATTCCTGTAAGCATCTGTGTGCTGGAGAGACCACTCTGCTGTTGTTGGTGGTCTGTTCCATTTTTTCACCATCTTCACTGTGACTTAGATATACATTTCTTTATTAGATTTATTATCCCAGACCACATGGAATGACTGATGTAAGTTAGTTGAGGTGTTGGTTTCTTGATTGAGCATAAGCAAGTAAAATAAAACTTTTATTTAGGACTTGAGCAACATAAAAACAAACAAAGATTTGAGAAATGCAATGCTTAACTTGAGGGGCTTGGAGCCACAAGATAAAGTGGCAGATAAAGCTGATTTTGTTTTCAAAGCTATGATTAAGCATTATTCTTTGGTAAATTAGCTGGTCTATGATTTGTGTATATTGTCTTACCCGATCTTGCAAACCACCAGGTCCATGATGAAGCTTACAGTTAGTTGCATGGCTTACAGTTAGGAAAGGAAAGAAAGAACCTTCTGGTCTGTCCTGAACCCATTGTTGAATCCTCCTGGAGAACATTTGTACCAATAATTTACTGTGGGCTGCCATAGCTTTGGATGGGTTTATGTTTCATTAGTCTAATATGGCAACTTCATTTTGCAAGAGCTTTTAGCTTCCTGGATTTTTCACGTACGTGGAAGAGCTAGTTGGTTTGTGGATCTGTACACAGTAGTGACTGCACACTCTGCTGCTTTTTTTTTTAGTTCATGGCAAACTGCAAAGATGCTCTCAAAAAGTAATTCTTTCTGGAATAATTACAGGGAAAAAAAAAAGAAATAAAAATACTTAGAAAAATGGACTATATCATTGGCAAAAGCAATGTTTTCCATGGCCTGAAAATTGCATACTTCCCTCAGGGTCTCAGATCTATTTGATGTGTGCTGAAGGCCATTATACAGCTTTTCTAGATTTCCTGAGACTTGATTTCCAGTAATTTGATAGTATTTACTACCTGTTTGGTATGTGATAGTTATCTGAAGGGGGTAACTTTCTGTATTCTGGCAAAGTGTGTGTCTGTCCACATGCAACATAATATTTTTATATTAATTCATATTAAATAAGTGACTAATCATTGAATGTTGCTGTTAGGAGATAGTTTTGTAAACAATGAAAGAATGGTCTTTATTGTGCTTCTGTGAGTTTTCTTCCTGCAATAAATTCACAATGCCATGTTGTTTACTCCAAAGTATTTGCAGTACATGTTTTAAGTAGAAGAGTCAATAAATATGTTGCTGTTCATTTCCTTTAATAAATAGAAAGGGACACAACCTATGCCATTGGCTGCAGCATATGCTTTTCGACCAGTATGAGCAAAAGTGTTCCATTTAAAGAGTGGGGCTCATATATGTCAGGGTCAGCAGCTAAACATCCATCTGTTGAGAACAGAAAAAATAAGTCTTGAATCTTTTGCTGTTCTTTTCGAAGATTATTTGATTTTTAGTGATCTTCAACAAATGACATACTGCTTGTATAGGGTAAGGGCATTTCTTGTTTTAGAGAGAACACAAAGACAGCTTCCATAGATAGGATAGGTTCTTCCTCTGACAAAATAGCATTAAACATATCCCTCAAGGAAAAACTAGTACTGCTTTACATACTTCAAAAAATTACACTGGAAAGGCAGCACTCTGGGAGTCTTGCCAGGTTTTATACTTGCTATTGCCTTTAAAGGTTGTTCTGCCATTCTTTCAGACTGTTATTTCCTCATCAGTTTCATGTCCTGGGCAAACCTGATACTCCCAGATATCTGTAGTAACTCCAGAGCTTAGCATATCAGAGATTTATTGCAAGAACTGGTGAAAGGAGCACATAGCTTGCTAAGATGTGTAACTGTCATTTGTTGGTAGCTGTTAACTGGTGGAATAATGTGCTGCTTTTTAACCACTTTGACTTTTGAGTTTATACTTTAACACTTTTTTTTTTTTATAATACAGTTTGTGTACTCAATTGCTGCTCTTTCAATGGCCCATATTCAGCTTACTTTCCTATTAGTTATTATTTAGGTCTCTGAGCTTTTGATTTGTGAATTTCCTGAAATCTTGTTCTCTTTAACATTTTTGTTCTTGAGCTGTTCCTTCATCTTATCTTTTCAGTGAAAACCTATTTCGCTACTCACATACACACACATATGCTTTGTTCTGCTAATACAAAGAATTAGTTTTCTCATTTCTGGATTTTTGGATCCCTCCCAACTATCATCTTACTTAAAACAGGGCATGATATGACGATTAAATGGAGCTGGATTCTGCAGGTCTTCACTTTGTTAAAGAGTTAGAGATTAACGTTAAATCTATTTTGGGATGTAAATGATAAGGATGTGAATAAAATGTATAATCTCATTCCTTTGTGTACAGGCCTCTCTATTAATCTGAGAGATGGAACTGGTGAAGTTAAAAGGTTAATACTGCACCTGCTTCCTTAGCTATTGTTCATTAATCAGATCTCCTGGTGAGGCTTCTGTATAAAAGTGGAGTGCTTCAAAGCGTGATTTCTCTTTTTCCAGATAGTTATTATCCTTTGAGGAGTTGTCATCACATTATTGTTATGTTATTGTGGGCATCTTGTGAGCTTTTTTGTTCTTAGTAACCTCACAATGATATGGTTTAGTAACAGTAGATGCCGTCATCCTTCAGTTGACACAGAAACTGAAGAAGTGTGTGTTTAGCAAATGTCCAGTTGTCTTCTTCTGCTTCAACTAGGACTGTAAAAAGCTGATGGTTGTTATCACTTTTCACCATTTCTGAAAAAAAAGTTCCTTGAAGCAAAATAACACAACTGGAGCCGGTTCTGCTTTTGATTTCACTTTGTGTTGTCGGGTTTTTTTTAACTTCTGCTGCTGTTTTCTTGTATAATCACACTATTCAGGCTTTTGTCATTCAGAGATATTACTTTCAAATGAAAAGCCATAAGATAATCATGGCTTAGCTTATCAAAGAAACTTGTAAGCAAAGTAGTTACTTCTTCATTTGATAGTATGAACCTTTCTGTGGCAAACAGCTTGTTTTTAATTTTAGCCCTTTACATATATAACTGAGATTTCTATTGGAAACGTGTAGATTTCTATTGAGAGTGTCATCAATTCTTGTCCAGAAGTAATTTTCCTATGTTCCTTTCAGTCTCCTTCTCCTTTCCTATACTCCCTGCAGTTTAAATGAAAGACTGAATTCATAAATCTGTCCCTGAAGAACTCTGCTCTGCTGAAAGCACAGGCCCTTTCTTCTCATCTTGAGCCCCAGCAGTGTGCTTCTTCCAATGCCCAGGAGGTCTCTCTCCACCTGGAGGCCTCTAATCAAGAGGACTTAGCTACAGTCTCTTCATGGCTTCCCATCTTTCAGTTTTCTCCACTCTTTTTTGTTCACTCTTATTTTTTGGGGTAATAACACTTCTATTTTTTTAAAGAGTCCCTGCTAAATAAATCAAACTCTGAACTATTTCTTCAGAACATCACCATCTTACCGTCCAACTTCCAGTTCTGCATAACTCATTATAATTCTCGATTTTGATCTTCAGGTTACTTTACTCATGTCTTAATCTCCTTTTTCAGCCCCTGTTTTTTCCTGCCCTTATTCCTATGGCTTGATCACCTGCTTAGCTACCCCTCTCTTGGGATGTTTCTGTATATTATGGAAATTTCAGATTTACTGAGAGAGACTGGATGTTCTTATGTTTCTTTTATTGAAGTTCTCTTTTTCTAAACCTACAGACACATGGGAACTAGATGACTGAGTTTAAGTGTCCTCATTTAAATTAGATATGGCTTCTACTGAATGTCACTATGATTTCCTCCATTCTTTTTTCTTTGTTATGTTTTTTTTTTTCTTCCAGTGGAACAAATGGAATTGGTTCTTTTGAATTTCATCTTATGCTGGTTTAGGCTGAGATAGAGTTAATTTTCTTCACAGTAGCTATTATGAGACTGTTTGGGATTTGTGCTAAAACCACTGCTGATAATTCAGGGGTGTTTTCATTACTGCTGAGCAGGGCTCACACAGCCTCAAGGCCTTTGCTGCTGCTCACACCACCCCAACCAGCGAGGAGGCTGGGGGTGCACCAGCAGTTGGGAAGCGACTCAGCCGGGACAGCTGACCCCAGCTGACCAAAGGGGTATCCCAAACCATCTGATGTCATGCTCTGTGTATAAAGCTGAGGAAGTAGGAGGAAGGGACGGATGTTCAGAGTGATGGTGTTTGTCTTCCCAAGTCACCATTATGTGTGATGGAGCCCTGCTTTCCTGGAGATGGCTGAAGACCTGCCTGCCCATGGGAAGCGGTAAATTAATTCCTTGTTTTGTTTTGCTTGTGTACGTGAGTTTAGCTTCACTTCTTAAACTGCCTTTATGTCAACCCATGAGTTCTCTCACTTTTACCCTCCTGATTCTCTCCCCATCCCACCATGAGAGAGTGAGGGACCGCATGGGGCTTAGTTACTGTCCGAGGTTAAGCTATGATACATCTGTAGATTCTTTGCTTTTTCATAATTACATCTTTATGTTGGTGGTGATGAAGCACCATAATTAGGTCCGAGAGTCCCTTCTGAGGTTCAAGCACAAGGAATGCTGTGCTGGGTACTCTGACCAGTTTCATCTTTCCTGACAGGCTCAGATTTAAGGACCATACAATCAAAATTTCACACACCAGAGCAAGCTTTCTCGTTGAACATTTTCAGGTGGTTCTTACTTCCTCATTGATTCTTCTCACAGTATTATTTGTATCATCTATCTCTTTGTCCCTGCCTTTCTCCTCTCTTCTCTACATCTCTTTCCAGCCATACCTCTGTTACTACACAGCTCCATCTCATTTCACCCCATGCACACTCCCTGTTTCTTTCACTCCTCCCCCTCATTCCTCTGGATCTTCCAGATGAATAACTTTCTTGGCAGATTCATGGATGTCAAAGAATTTATTGTTGGTTTCAACTCAGAGATCGATTGCCTGATGTCTACCTTGGTGCTGTGCTTATTTTATTTATCTTTGGCATCCCTGCCTGCTGTGGACTAAAAGGCTTTCTTATATTGTGTGCCTGAAGTGGTCACCTTAGAGATTTAAAACATATACGTACATACATACATATATATATATATGCGCATTTTTTTTTAGCACTTTACAGCCTTATTCTCTGTGATGGTTTGCTTATTTTCTTGAGAGGGGGTAAGTAGGTTTGCAGGTTGGGAAGAAAGAGGGTTGTGAGGTTAACTTTCTGTATCTGAGGCTTCAGGCAGCCATCTCGCATTGCCCCCTTGGCCACGTGGACTCCTAATCTCCATGTGTGCGACTTGTGGCATTGCCCTTTGGCTATGTAGTTCATCTTGCAGCTTTTATTAATTCAGTGAAATCCTTGAGGAGCTGTGTTGTTCTTTGTAGTAGGCTAATGATCATGTGGCTTAGCTGCTTGTTGATTTAGTCACTTAATCTACCAACAGTTACTGAAAAGCCATGTTAGAAAATTGAGGGTCCTTATGTAATGAATAGTGAGTGTATTAGACATGCTGTTTTGTACTAATATTGAAAATTTATAGAAACACATGCTTACAGAAAAAAAAGCATTTGCAAAACCACATGTCAATTTTATTGGAGTTTTCAAAAGATTGTGGGAGTTTTATTAAGGTATTTGAATACCTTTTTCACTTTTTTACATGATAAACAGCAGTGGAAATGTCTTCAAAAGTTCGCACTTAGCCCCATAAGAGGTTGTTTGCTGGGAACTATCTGATGTGGTCTACTTTCCTTTGTGCCCTGGGAGTATTTTTTTGTCGTTTTTTACCTGGAGCTGCAGAGCACTGGGTATCAGATTTTGTGCATTCTGATCTGGAGTCCCAAGGTCAGAAGGAGGATGTTGTCCAGCTGCCCTGCTGCCACTGCCAGCTCTCTGCTGAAGGCAGGGTAAAATGCATAAACCCTCACATTCAGCCATGCCATCGGCTGTATCAGCCTACACAATACTCTCTGCTCACCTTTGGAGTCCCCTGACTTTCCTCTGGCATCAGGAAAAGTGTGACATGTGGCTTCTTTTTTAACACTCCAAGACTCGACTCTCTCAGCCCCCAGAGTAGCCATGGCACCTCCTCATATACAGAGCCGGAGACAGGAAAGCTTGATGTATTTAGCCTTCTGTTTGCTCACGCAGAGAGGCATGTATAAGCCAGGAACATACAATCATAGAATGGCCGAGGCTGGAAGGGACCTCACCTCTCGACTAGATCAGGCAACACATGGGGGCCGAACGGGTTCACAATACTAATTTTGCAAAGGAGAGGGAAAGTATTTTACTGAAGAAATATTCATGATGTTCTCCTATATTATACCAGTAGGTTTATAAATATGTGAATGTATTTCTGGCTGCTAGGAGGCTTTGTAGAGGCAGACATTCTCTTCGTGTCCTGATCTGATATCTCCGTGCACACAGAAATCTAAACCACCATGTGTTTGTGATGCTGCCTGCAGAAAGAAAAATATTTTCCTTTAATTCCTTAAAAATAATAAAGCACACAACACATTTTACTTTAATCTGTCTTTAAAACTGAGATACGTAATCAGCAGTCCTATAGATTTACTTTATAAACTGTGAATGTTTTACCAGAATACTTGGACTCTCAGGACAACTGGGGTAGTTGTAAATGACCTGGCATAGTAAAAACTCTTCTTTCTTCATAGTATATGTATAGGTTTCACATCTTCTTCTTTATCATGTGAGGTTGCTTTTTTCAATTCATTCCCTTTGTATCTCACACAGCTGCCTAATTCCTTGCAGATACACACATTCTCAGCCCTCCCCCAGGCATCTGTTCTACTTCTCAGTACCAGGTGCCAGAGTTGAGCTTGTTGGGAGGAGGGACAAAATCCTTCAAACAATTAAATGGCAGTGACATTTTTAACCATGTTTTTGGTGGAATTTAATTTTTAACCTCTTTTTTTAAAAAGAACCCAAAAGGCATTAGCTAAAAATAGTGGAGGTTTTTCAGGTTTTACCTAGAAAAGGTCCAGCTTGAGTGGGAGTTTATTTGTTTTCTGGGAAAATGCTTTCCTGCAAAATTTTTGGCAAAGTGATACTGCTGTAGCATCACAGCAGTAAAAGCCCGTGGCAATTGTAAACCTGTATCTATCTGGGATTATTTTCTCCCACATGGGAATATGTTTCATTAGAAAAACAGCTGCACCTTCATCACTAATTTTGTTCAACAAAAAGTCTTAAATACCTTGCTTCTGCTTTAAACACATTTATGATGTGAAATCTTCCCATCTTAAGAAGCTACTGTGGGTTTCTAGAGATCTCACATGGCCAGTATGGCTCTCATAAAGTCCAGAATGTCAAGATATATTCTGCTGTTTATGTACCAAAGTGCTCCTGTTCAGCATTTGGGGAGTTGTGGGGTTTTTTTTGGACAGAGCTGAGCAGAAAATGCTTGGGCTCTCTGAGCCAGAGCAAGGAGCAGGTGAGCACCATGGGACCATTCCCTTCCTTAGTCGGGGAAAAAACAGTTACCTCCTCTGCATCTCCCTCTGTGCTTGTCAGAAGTGACTGGCGTGGTCACCCACTTGCAGATTTTACTGTGAGTCCTGATCTAACCTTACAGAAGCAGAATACAGCCCAACACCGGTCTCTGTCATTTCCTACCAGCTGCCTTGGGACATTTTCATCTTACCTTGTTCCAGACGTGCTGCATCAGAGGCAGGGCCAGGCTGCTTCTGTTTTGTGCCTTCTCACAGAGGCACCTTGCTTCTCTTCTGCTTTTCTCCTTATGGATAGAGGATATGCAATGGAAGTGATAAGCATAGAAATGTGAAATCAATGGGATTTATTTCAGTGACTGTTGTTTGGGTGGTAGAGCATATGGTATGAAGTACGATGAGTCCGTACTGGGTTAGGGAAAATCAACCCTGGCAATGGAGCAAGTAGGCAGGAGGCGCTCTGTGGTGGCAACTAACGAATTTGCTTTTAGGAAGGAGTAATTTAAGTTGTTCTTTCTCCATCTTTCTTTTTAGTTCTTCTCAAGCATGTCTGTCTTGTATTCTTGCAATCACTGAAGGCACAGAAAAGCTCTCTGTGGTCCTAAGTGCTCCTGCAGGGACTTGAGAGAAAACTCTGCATCTTCAAGTGTATTTCTCAGCAGCAAAAACGTCAGGAGTGGTTTGGCCACTGGCAGGCTTAGGCTGAAGCAAGAACCATCAGCCATCAGAGTGACTTTCAGGGATAGTCTTCAGATAGTACATAGAGGGCAAAATCTGTAACAAAGGGAAATGACAGCCAGCAGATTTAAGCCAGATAAAGTGGAGTACGTTTTCCTGCACTAATAAATAATCTGTGAGACCAGATGTATGAATTCAAAAAGAATTAGACAAATTCATGGAGGAGTGGTCCAACAACAACTCTGGAAGAATTCTGGTTTGGATGTAGTCTCCCAAAAGACCCTGAATCACTGATTGCTGTCAGCTCAGCAAATCTATCAGAGATGACTCTGTATGTGTTTCTTGTGCTCTTTCCGTAAGCGTTGCTGTTGACTCCTCTCACACATAATATGCTCCGCTAAGAAGGGCTTTACTTTGGTCTAGTAAGTCAGTGCTTAGCGGCTCTTACGATGGAGCTTAACCAGTTGATGAAACAGTTTGCATGATACTACCCTCCAGCGTTTTTAGGGGAATGATCTCGTAGGTCCCTCTAGTAGTTTGGTCCCATGCCTGAGCAATATCCCTAAGGGGACAACAGCCTGCCACCCCGACGAGACACTGCTGTATGCTTTGAGCCACAAAATAGTTGTTGCTGGTGAGGGATGTTCATTAGCCAGTGCCCAAGCTAGCCAAATTTTTAGGAAGTGCCAAGATGCAAGGCTAATACGGTTGTCATGAATAAGGGATGGTTACTGGGAGGCATGGTATCTGTTTGAGAGTTTTACACTGTGTATGATAGGCCTGAAAAGGACCAAACTGGCTAAGGAAACTCTAAGCCTTTTCTACTGTAGAATTTGCCTGCCATTGGAAATATTCTTTCCTGCCCCCATTTTTGTTTGTACTGATAAATGTCCTTTGCTTAATAAACTCATTATGCATCATGTTTATCCCTTCAAAGCCAGCCCTTGCAGCTTTTAGGATATTTATGGCTTTGTAAATGACTGAAAATCTGCAATTTGTCATTAGGAATTAAGAAGAATCTCCTTCTACTCCGGGCTGGAGCTCAGCTTTGGCCTTTGAGGGACTGAGCTACCTCTGGGCCTGGTAGACAAAAACAAAATCAGACAGTGCCCAGATTTACAACAGCAAGTGTCTCTTAGTTTCTCAGATGTCTTTGATAATGTGTCATCCGCTGTTGCTGGCAGGGATCAGTGTTTAGGCTCAGAATTAATTTCTCTCTAGCTGGAGAGAAAACAAAAATCTCTCTTCTGAAAGAACAAAAAGAGAAAGAGGTAGTAACAGGAAGAGAAATGAAAACAGCACCAGGCACATGTGAAATGCACATATATATTGTATAGACACACTACAAAGGTTAACAGGGAGAAAGTGCTGCTCAGAAGAAACCATTGTATGTCATTGTTGTGGTCTGTACTTTCAGCTTCAAAATGCAGGAAATTAAGAGATTTTTTAAGATTTTGAAAGGGAGTTTATCTTGTAATTGTTGAAGGACTAAAGAGTTGATTGGGGAGAGATGATAATCAAAGGAGTCTTTTCAGCACTAAACTGTAGTCCAGAAAATCAAAGGGAGGAATGTTAATTGGTTTGTACAACATGATATTCTCAGTTCAGAGTACCTTCAGCCACTCAGTGGTACGTTTTTTTTTTTCCCTCTCTGTCTTTGTAGGTTGATTAAGTGAATAGAAGAAAAAAAAAAGAAAAAAAAACGAAGCTGCTTTCAAGTATTGAAGATACCAAGCCAGGATGAACACGAAGGACGCAAAAGTATCTGAAGGAGGTCTCAATGTCACGCTTACCATACGCCTTCTCATGCATGGCAAGGTGAAGCATTTGCTGTTGCCACAGCAGCTGTGTGTTGAGCGTGTGTGTGCATTTACCATCAGAACCTAACCGTGATGCTGATAGAGGGCCTGCTCCTCCGACTTGATTTAAAAGCACCAGTAACATGCCTTTCAAGGCATTGTACTTAAGTTTGCACTCCAGCTCGAGTTCATTGGAACAAACTCTGCCTGTAATGACCCCATTTTGAGCAGATCTGGCAGAAAAAAAAAGAAAGAGTTCTTTCATTGATAGTCAGCCAAATTAGGCAAGTGTTTGAGTAAGGCTGACCTGCATACAGCTCGCCCTTCTCATTGTTTGCTGGATTTTGCAGGGTTTTTTTTTAAGATACCAGAACATTGACTTGTGTGAAATAATTGCCATAGAATTGCTGTCTGGTTCTGTTGAATGCAAATGGGATAGTTCTTCATTATTCCAATGCAGCATCTTATTAGTGCTAGCCCCCTGATATACCAAGTATTCGTTCAGGTTCCCTGTGGGTTTGTTTTGGAAGGTGGACTGTCATTTTGTTTCTGTCCAGCGCAGCACTTAAGCGAGCAGATAAGTGTGAAATCTGTGCCATAGACAAAGTGCCAATTCAGTATTGTCAGACTTAACAGTCTGATAGCCAATTATTTCATATTGCCAGATCATAAAACAGGCTTTTAATTAAAAACCACATTGCATAGGTTTGTTTGTACTATTTGCATCAGGCAACACTAGGCGTTTTTAGGCTGAATGAATGAATGTTATATAAAGGAGGTCGTTTTAGCTCTTTCTTAACAAGAAACAGTGAATATATTTTTCATATACATATATACATATGTATCATTCTGGAAACCAAATTTGTATATATAACTCTAAAAAGTATTTTCATTCCTTGGATTTAATTGAGTAGCTAAAAGTATATTTGCATTTTAAAACAGCATACCTTCAACCTATGGCATGAACACACTTATGATGTACCCATAGCACAAATAGGAGACTGGGGTATCTCCCTCTGTATTTTACTTGGGAAGCTGCTAAGATGTATGAGGGGCTACAGTTTAAGTTTGCAACTTCAGAAATTAGGTTATGTCAGATCAAATTATGTATGTTCTCAGAAATGATCTAACCATTTTGTTTGATTCTTTTTCCCCTGAAATATTCAGCTTCAGGCAGGCATCTGGTGTGTAAAATCTGCATCTTAAATAGGGATCTGTCAAATGAATTTAATAACATTCTCTCTTACCAAACCCACCTAAAATCTGCAGATATGTCTGCACTCAAAATTAGGTCTTAGCAGTTGATTCTACTGGGTTCTGGTCCCAAACCAGAAAAGCATTTGAACATATCCTTATCCTGGTGCATACAAGTAGCCCTACTGGTTCCAGTCAAATTCCCATGTGCTTAGTTGTGTTTGTTGGGTTTTTTTAATTGTTGTCAGACAGCTCTGCTTCTTTCAGAATCATGCCTTCAAAGCAAAAATCAGATGTCTGTCATTTTCAGGGCATTTTAGTTAAACTGTGGGCTCGAGGGTTTTTTGAAACATTCTATTTTTTTTTTTTGAAATCAGAAATTGAATTGGAAGTCCTAATTTTCTCTGTTAAACAAGATTGTGTGTGCGCCCACTTTTAGCAATAACGTATGTTATGTGTCCCAGCTTCAATGCATCTGTAGCCCTAAAAGTCTAAATTAAACCCATAAAAGCCATAAAGTTTGAATTTTAAGTGGGTTTATACCATGCATCCTCAGCTAACAAGGCATGATGGATATTCTGTTAACTATACCATGCTCTGGTCATGTATCCTATTGTGCCTAAGTATTGCAAAGGGTGTATTAAATCAGAATTTATTTTTGGTGATAAAAGTCAGACCCTTATGGTTTCTTTATTATCACTTCTGTGATTTAGAAATTATAATATAGTGGAGTAAAGGGTGTCTGAGTCAATATGAACTCAGTGTGAGAAGGTCGCTCTGGAAGCTCTGAAAAAGAAGAAACATGTTTCTAGGCTCTTCACTAAGATTTATTGTCGTAATGGCATAGGCAGAAATTGGTGATCTCTAATTCGTATTTCAAGACAAAACAGGTAACTGAAGCAGAGTTTGGGCTGTAAATAACTGGTCATAACTTGAAAGAGAAGAGAATTAAAAGGTTCTTTTTAAAAATAACAGTAGCAAGTTAGATAATTTTAAAGGAAGATCATTTTAAAGTTACTTATTTATTAGTATGTTTCACAGAAATATGAGTGCTTGTCCCCACTAACCTTAACTCTGTCTCTTTTAACATTCGTACCAGCATACCTTTGCATAGAGGGGGTGTATGTGCTTTTGTATTGTGTATTTGCATTCATTTTGATTGAAAGCCTGTAACTTGTGCTACTGTACTTAGTTATCTTCGCTGTAAATCCTGCCAACTTAGGAAATTTTCACTGTGTACTTTTCATGTGATTTGTGTAGGGACTTTAAGTCAAGGATGGACATCTTAATTAGGCAATTAAGCTAAATTCTGTGTCTGTAGACAAAAAAATCAATATTTGTGTGAATGGACAGACTTCTGCAAGAGGGTAGGGAATAAAAAGACATCTTTAACAACAACAAACAAAAAAAGTAGCAAAAATCAAAGACAACATTAGTCCCCGGTGAAAGGAAAACAGATGGGAACAGTTGTGAGCTCCAGGAGAACCCAGGACCAGTGCCCCCCAACAGGTAGAACACCTCTCATCAGCACCTTTCCTTCCTCGTGCTCTGGGGACAGAAGCAGATATAGCTCCTGCAGGCCCTTGTGCAGCCTCCTGCCAAAGAGGCCGGGATGGGCAGCAATTATTTTATCTGTGGAAGCAGCAAAAAGGCTTGTACAGGGCCAGCAAAACACTAACTGCTGCGAGGTATAAAAGGTTAACCTCGGGGTAAGTGTTTCCAGGGCCTATATGAACCGTGTCCTCCTGAACTAGAACTTTAGAGAATGTGTGATGGCCAAAGATGAAAGGCCTAATTTTAATCTTGAGCTGTATTACATCAGTAAAAATTTATCATAGAAATGTTTACTTTGAAAAAGACTTTTAAGATCACTGAATCCACCCGTTAATCTAGGACTGGCGCTGGTAAGCCATGTCCCTAAATGCCGTGTCTACACATCTTCTAAATATCTCCGGGGGTGGTGACTCAGCCACTTCCCTGGGCAGTCTGTTCCAGTGCTTGAGAACTCCTTCAGTGAAGCAGTTTTTCCTAATACCCAATCTAAACTTCGCCTGACACAACTTGAAGCCATTTCCTCTTGTCTTATCACTTGTCACCTGGGAGAAGAGACTGACCCCCACTCACTGCAACCTCCTTTCAAGTAGCTGTGGAGAGCAATGTCTCCCCTCAGCCTCCTTTTCTCCAGGCTAAACAACCCCAGCTCCCTCAGCTGTTCCTCGTAAGACTTGTTCTTGTATCCCCTCACCAGCTTCATTGCCCTTCTTTGGACACTTAGGATAGTGTGACAACCCTGAAGAGAAACTAGGAGCAATACAAAACCTTTCTCAGATATGGTTGTGATGAATTAGAAGGCAGGTGTCAGTGACTACGCTACAGGGGCTGTGTTCAGATGCTCTTCACATTCACAGAGAAGAAACTCTTTGTTTGCAGGGAATCGAAAAAGCAAAATTAGGAAAAACTTACTCTGCAAATTTATGAAGAGGGGAGCAAGTTGCCCAGCTATGCTGCACTATCCATCACTGGATACAAAATAGACACAAAAATGAATACAATCGTAAAGCTGCCACGGCGCTGCAGCCTCTGCTGCTTGAGACCTCTTTGACTGAATTACTTGAAATCTGCTCTGGAGTGGACAGGGACAGAGGAGCCTTTTGAATCATGTGCAGGAGGTGGATATATAGAGTGCATTAAATAATGCAGAGATGTATTTTCGTCTTTTATTAATGAGAAAGATGCACCACATTAAGGAATAAAGCTGTTTTATGCATTTCAGTAGAGAAAGATGTGGAATTTGGGCTGGGGCTGTTTACATTGCCCTACTTCTGTGTTTTCCATCTAATTCCTTCTGTTTCTTGAAGTTAAATAAGTAAAATTACTGTGTAAGGCAGAAACATGAATGGGTACAGATATTTTTATTACCTTTGTCTACTTTAAAAGTATCATTTCTGGGCAGGATTAGAATATTGCAGGGACTGCAAGATTTCTGCTTCCAGCGAAGGCAAAAGTGGTAGCAGTAACCCAGATCAGATCAACATTTTTGAATGGCTTAAGATACACAAATTGAGTGTGTGTGCGTTCGTGGGCCAACAGTCCCCAGCTATCAGAGCACTCTGTAAAAGAGAAGCAGAGTTCAGGCTCCAAAAGGAATATGCCATTCACTTTTTCTTTCTTTTTAAATTTTTGTCAAAATCAAACTTCTTTTGGCTATCTGCATGTTACATGTCATCTGCATGTTACACATCATTCCCATGACGTGCGGCTGGGTTTTTTTCTTCTTTACTGCCACAGGTAATGAGGTTGGAAGATCGTGGAAAATCATAGCCTTGTCCCCAGGTGTCGGCCAACATGTGTCAGTACTTGACATCTGCAGTACTTTTGTTCTAGTTTTGGTCAGTTCCTGCCCAGAAGGAAATAACTCTTGAAAAAATACCTACTTTGACTATACTAGATAATGATTATATAATTCTGGACTGGTTTGGATTTGTACACAGCCAGTGTAAACAGGCTGATTAAGACCCTAGAGACTCACCATTAAAGATTAGTTTTAGGTGTGAATGGGAACGGGACTGTGCCAGTAGAAAGATGTGAAATTTCGGGAAAGCAGCTTAATGAAGATTTAAAAGTCAGGCCCGTGAGGTGGGACAGGAGGAAATATTCAAACATGCCAAGCACAGAAAGGGCAGAAAGGTAATGAATCCACTTTGGTCTCCATCTCGTGGTGGTGGCACAGGAGTCTCTACTTACTCCCTCCAGTGCAAGCCTGCAGAATAAAAAATGAGTCCCTTCCAGAGGGTGTCGATGAAATTATATTGAGTGCAGTGAAGTCTGCAAGAAACCAGAGCAGAATATATTAATATAGAGTCTGAGGAGTCTTTAGAGAAGGGAGAAAACAAAATGGATTGCTGAAGTCAGATGGTTAGGAAGAACAAGTGAATAATTTACAGGTAGGATGAAGGAGAAAAGGGAAAACTGGCAGGGAAGTGTGACGCTTGCCAAATACTGAGAGGTGTAAATTGTAGAGTTGAGGCAATTAGCTGGAGAAGGTAATTTGGAAGATAGATCTTCAGTGAGAGAAGGAAATCTGGAAAACATAAAAGGCTGAAAGGCATCAGATGTGGCAGCATCTAGGGAGTGGCACGTTTGGGATATGCTGAGTTGGAGAAGAAAGTTATTGCAGCAAAAGCATATGCAGTTTTGGATAGATAGTGTTGGTGCATCATGGAGCAAACACAAAGTAATTACCTTACTGTTCTTCTGGCAAAATCACACCTGTGGTTCTGTGCTCAGCAGCAGGTGCCACATGTGCAAGTGAAGTTGAAGACTGAGCAGAGGGGGAATTCACAGAAAAATAACAAAGTTTTAGGAGGCTGAGGAGACTGTGTCTAGCTTTCTTCAGACATTCTCATAAATACCTGGAGAGAACAAATATGAGTATAATGTTGTGTTGTTATTTTGAATTATACGAGTGCTTGTGGCTGAAAATAATGGGATAAAATATATTTTTGAAAATAAATCCTAATAAGGGGGTCCCAAGAGAAATTCCTGGTATTGAGATTTTTATGAGGTTCTGGAAGTCTCCTAAGCAGATTTTAAGCATGTCTGAGGAAGAGCAGCAAATGTAGTATGTAGAATCTATAATCTTCATTGATGGAGGAAAGATATGATAACTGAGTGAAATTTTTGCTTCCCTGATACCATTTGCTCAATTATATATTTCTCATAGTTTCAGCAGTGGTGAGTCAGAAAAATGTACCTGCAGTCGACAGTTCG
Source organism: Apaloderma vittatum (assembly GCF_000703405.1). Classification (NCBI taxonomy): domain Eukaryota; kingdom Metazoa; phylum Chordata; class Aves; order Trogoniformes; family Trogonidae; genus Apaloderma; species Apaloderma vittatum. The sequence continues at coordinate 18,556 of NW_009692649.1, forward strand.
AATTTGGATAAAACCCTATGAGTGTTTTTATTTTAAGGTGCTAAAATTCCAGTACTTAGAGCTTCATTTTAAGTGCTCTGAGGAACTTTATCTCCCAGTGGTTTCAGCAGAATCAGTAAGTGCCTTGTGGCTCTGGAAGGACTGCATAGAGCAACTTCAGTGGTGACTTTCAGACATGTTGGTCATTAGTTTATGATGGTATATATAGAATTTTTTGCAAGAAGAAGAAGGAATATTTAGACTCGTTAAAGTTATTCCTCACTATTAGGAACTCAAATATAGACAGAATAAAATCATGGAGAAAATTGCCACTTTCATCAATATTGATAATATATGTTTAGCGTCAGGATTTCTTTTAGTGGCCACTTTTTTTGCGCCTGCTCAATTGCCCCCGAAAGATTGTAAAGCAAACACAGAAATAAAATTTCACCATCTGCAGGTAATGCCCTTCTCCTTCTCCATTTTTTCTTTTATTTTTTGCTTATTAAAATACAGAATACAACAAAATGGCCTTAAGAATCACGTTGTCAGTAGTTTAATCCAAGCCATAAAATGCCCACCAAGCCAATGTTTGTTCTGTTCTTTCTAGTTTCCGCGAACACTGTCAGGGTATTATGAGGATTGACTGTCCTGCCTATTGCTATTGTAGTTCTTGTTTTGTTTATTTGTATTACTGTGGTACCTAAGAGCTTTAGTCATGGAATAAAACTCTGCATGCAAATACACAAGGTACATTTCCCCTTCGTGTGTTTGTGGTAGGAGCTAAGAGGTACTCACTAGCCTAAAAAAACAATGGAAAGGAGGTCTTTCCTTCCAGCCCCTGGGCACTGTATGTCCCCCCAAAACAATCTCCATAGCTCAGTTTTCCCACTTCTCCTCCTCATTGGTCTACAACAGTGATGAACTGAGATTGAAGAGAGCATACGCCCTACTCACTGCTGCTGCTTCAGCATCACAGGTGGAGGGACAAGCAAAGGGGCAGAACTGGGTTTGGGTTTGTGTTTTTGGGGTAATGTCTGGGAGATCTGGTGTAAAACTGAATGTAAATTTGTTGCCCATTTGTTTCCAAAAGCAAATGAGAAATGCCCATTTGTTTCCAAAAGCAAATGAGAAATGCCCATTGGCACAGCTGCCCCCAAAATGATAGATGGACCTGTGGAAGATTCATAACACTGGCATGTCCATCAGAAAGACCATTAATTGTAAGGTTTTCTCATACACTACCAAATTTGTGAGCATGAGGTCTCAGTGAGGGCTTGGACTGCAGTGCCTGACTAAATTAGGGCTGTTAGCATCAGACAGTGACTACTGAAGCATCACCTAGGAACATGAGGTCTCCTGTGTCAGTGAGGCTAATCCCACATAATCCCTAAACACAAATCAGACTCTCAGTTTATCCGAGGCAGCTGTTTGTTCCCTGCAGTAGCACGTTACATCATGTTTCCCAAAACTGACTTTTCTGCTAGTCTTTGAAACACGCTGATGATCTTTCTGCGTGCTCCATGCAAACGCATCATTGAGGACATCTTCAGGCAACATGTTCCTGGGGTCTTCCATGCAAGCGTATTCATGAGTTTACAGAAGTATTGGCAACTTTATCCTCAGAACAAGGCAAAGAAGAGAGAATTGGGTTATGTTATGCCTCTTTATGGATGGGAGAAAGGCAACTGGTGCTGGTCTAGAAAACTTTATCAGTGCAGATGATGTTTGCTTTTGCCAGGGCCCCTCCTTTTCTTGTGATGGATGTGCTTCCCCACCACGGCAGGCTGTTATTTCTTTCTTTTTGATACTTTTCCAGCAGGCTTTTTTTGTTTGTAGAGTCCACCTTATCCTTACTCATAGAAAGCAGGTGAGTCTATGTGATCAAAGCACGGCCTGAGTGAACTGCAGACTTTAGGATGTGGCCTGAGCTTTGTCAAATGGTTTGAGGTGAAAGTATATACTCTTATATTATTTCTTAAACATGTTTTCCATCTAGATGTGGCTTTATATCAGGGCTCCTGTGAGGTTAGTGATCCATTTGTCCTGTAGTGCTGATAACAGAAGCTGCATGCCCCATGGTAATAGAGCAAGGTGTATGCATTTCTATGGTCCTGGAATAGATACCTGTTTTGATTTGGTTTCCTGGGACACAGTAATTACTAAAGTAGCCTCATGCTTACAAAAATGATGGTATTTCACATATTATGTTTGCAGATCGAAGGTTAATCTTTCAACCAAGGTTCGTTACCATTTGTTAAGCCTCTTGTTTTCTTAACATGACTAATTTCTTTCTCTTGCTATTCAAAAGGCACACCAGATAATTTTTTTGAGAAATAGTTTTCTCCTACAGCCTGTCTTACATCTTTTTTTTAGCCACTTGCACCATCAAGAGCCCTGCAAAAGCCTTGGCTCACAGACTTCTCTGCTGCCACCTTTTGTTCTGGTGCTGCCTCACCCTCACCACAGACGACTGCAGAAATAGCTTTCTGCTCTTTGAGAGGCCCACCAAGTTAAGAGCAAAACTCATCTCATTTATGTGAATAAGATGTGCAAGTAATATTCTATGCTGAATTTCAGCATGAAAGAAAGCATTCCCTACTTTTACCATTGCTTTTCCTCAAGTTATCTGCAATGGATTGGGTGCTTGGCGAGCAATATACTTTATTGATACCGAGCAGCCTGCCAGTGCTTATTGGTGAGGTTCATCTCTTACTGTTTTATCTATTTGATTAGAAATGGCCTACTAAAGAAAATCATAGTCATAAGTCAACTCCACCACTCCCAGGCATGAGAAATATTTTCAGGCTATCTGAAATCAGCATGTATGTTTCAGATTTTCCTGGGGTTTTCCAAAGTGACACTGTTGGAGCCCAAGTGTGAGACTGTCCTGCCTTGATATGCTGTCACCTGGAGATATGTGTACCCTTTGGAAGGCATTACCTGGGCTGGATACTCAGCACAATCTGCAAGTTGGTCCTCTTTGACGAATCTCAGGATAGACACCCCAAATTGCTGTAATTTCCTCTAAGAAAGTTGATATCTCTCTATTTAGTGACTTTGCACACAAGTATGTTAATGTTTGTGGGTGCGTATGCATGTGTATCAGTGGATGTAGGCACATGCACACTTTTCAGAGGCATCCTGTCCATCCAGCACGGTTGCTGTGGCATATCTCCATCTGGCAGGTGGGTCTTTATATGTCGAGACCAAAGAGCTTGAACGGTATTTTTAGCTCGGGCATCCATGTGCTGGGTTGCTTTGCACCTGGCTTTCTCCCTCTGAGCTTTATTCTACCCGTTTATAACTTCTTGTTCAGGTTTTTTGACTGTTGAAATGTGAATATATGAAACCCAGTAATTGTTGTCATGTAACTTATTTTCCCACTGCTGGTAGATGGTTAGTCAATAAATCAACCTGAAATTGGTCATAAATGCTTAGCTTTAGCTTATATTCCTGAGCACTGGAAAACAGAAAATAGTTTGAGAGTTATTAGTATATTCTAGCAGGTGATTACTTCCTATGACAGCTAAATCAAACTCCTGTCCGACCTGCAGTGAAGCTGAACTTCAGGAGTGGTAACTGCAGGAGTCCTCTCACCAGACTTTGGGTGTGTTAGTGTCAGTCTAGGCTGCTTCTACTGTGATGAAAAAAAGATGAAACCTGTAGGAGCACACGTCTTCCCTCCTCATTTAGGAACAAAACATCCTTCATTATCTCTGTCCCTGGACTGCAGAGGAGGCTGTGTGCCTGTGTGACTCCTGACTTTTAATGAATTGATGCAGGTGACAGACAGTTAACTACAGCACAGTTTGGAGTCTGACAGATTTAGAAACATTTTCTGAAGAAGATAAAGCCCTCAAAGTAACCTTGGCTAGAAATATTGATAAAACTTGAGTGTCATAAAAATTATGTTAGGTATCTCATCAAGCACTAAACATAATTTAGGGTGATAGGGAAATCTATGTGAAACAAATGTTGGACTGTTTAAAGAAACATTAAAGCTTTGACAAAGTAACATTGGTGATTTAGAGAATGAGATGTAAACAGTCTTCTGATTTAATCTGTGGCTGAGTAGGTATCTCCTCATAATTTATGACATGATCTGTTTTCACTAGTACTTATGGGAGCTTTCCTGGAAACAGCTAAGGCCCCAAAAAAGTCTAAAATGGTCTGATTAGAACCATTCTAGATTTTGTTTTATTTTCTAACTATTTGTATGGATCAAAAATTCTGTAAGGATTAGGAATATCCATGTGAAGTTAATGTTTACATCTGCTAGCATATTCCAAGGAACTGTTCACCAGTCTCATGGAAATATTTTCATTCTCAGTGGGATTCACACTGCATCATGTTGGTAGCTTGTACTCTTTGGTAATAACAAGGTGCAATTTCTGTCCCCACTGAAATCAATAGCAAAAATCCCACAGGCTTCAGTGGAACAAGCAGCTTGAGAATCTTGATATTTTATGTTCTACCTTGCTTGTTTAACTATTCCCAATTTCCTTGTTTGAAAGGGATCATCTTTTTTTTATGAGGGCTACAAACAGTATATTGTTTTTCTGTTGCCAAAGCAAAAGTATCTTTTCCTATTTCCAAGGAAGTTACCTTTGTACTTATTAGCAATGACCCATCCATACATTTCTGCAAGAATAGCATCTGTCATTAAAACCCAGCATGATCAAATGGATCGAGTCAGATTTCATTCTACATGTGTACTGATGTTCCGGAACACAGCAACTTCAGAGAAAGAACTCTTTAAACCAAATGATAGTCTAGAAAGCCGCCATTGGTTTATTAGCAAAGTTGGCCAAGTTTGGATGCTAGATGAAACTAGCGCAGTGCATTGACAAACTGCAGCATATTTATTTTGTAACTTATATTTATTTTGTAACTTATTAGCATAAACATGCCTAACTTGCCAATAATTCTACAGTTACTGGTTAGTGATAATGGTTACATTCATCATTGGATCAGTATATTAAAATTAGCTTTGCCTCTCATGTAAATTAGCAGGCATGCTCCTTGCAGGTGTGTGGGGGGGTGAGTTTTCAGCACTCTGAATTGAGGTGGTGGTCACCATCTCCCACTCCAACATTTCATTTTGGCTCACTTTCAGCCTTTCATAAACAATTTTTGTTGTTTTGGTACCCTCTAATCTCCAGAACGAGGTTTCAGCTAGAAAAGCCCCGCTTAAATCTGGTTCTACACTCCTCCAAGGACGAACAGCTCATTAAAACTTTCTAAACAACAGCCTACTTGCTATCTCCAGGTGTACACTGTCTTATTATCTTTTTTACTGACCAGCTGGAAAATTTCTTGGTTGCATCTTCCCATCCTTGAAGCAGTATTCTTTGAAAGACTGATTTACCACTCTTAAGACAGTAAAAATTATTCTGCCACCCTTACGGCAACACTGACAGAGCCTTGCAGGTTCAAGACTAGGCCTGAAGCTTCTAATGAAACTTCAGATATACAAACCCTGAAATTATACCACGGACTGAAATACAGTTGTTTGCCCATAGAAGCTGAAACACAATACCCACACCCATAGCAAAAGGTCCTTCTACATGCTAGGATTCGGTTTTGCAAGAGAAATTATTTCTGAAAGCTGAGAATGGGAAAAGTTTTCAAGGTAAAACTGCTGAATATGCTGAGTGGGCAGATAGGAACTACTAGATGTGAGGAGTTCCCAAGGCTTATCGTCAGTGAGAGTTTTACTCCCTGTATTGTTTAATCTCATTCGACAGTTACAGGCAGGTTGGCAGAGTTACTGTGATAATATAAAACAAATACTAAGTTCTCAAAAATTCTGTGAATAGGTGTCCCAAATTTGTGTGACTGCTAACAACAAAGCTGCACCTCGTTAGAAAGCCTACACAGTGTGCTGGCACAGCCTCCTCAGCCGTGGGAAGAGGTGTGACCTAAACCCACGTATTAAGAGATACAGGATAATTTGGTCACGAGACACAGAACTGCAGTGAGTCTGCTTCATTCGTTCCATGTGCCAAAGTTCTTCATTGAGATAGGTCTTCTCGTGAAAAGTCTTTACAACTTTTGAGCAGGATGTGAGAAGTGGCCAACACAAGCAGCTTCGTATTATGAGCTTATAAATAACCTTCTAGTGAGGAGTAGCTCTCTCAAGGTCACTGTGGGTAGTTCTCTACTACAGAGTGAAGTTAGAGCCACTTTATCATGAGTCCGTCATTGGATAGAGCAATGGACGATGATTTCTTAAATCTTATTGCTTGGATGGTGTTTCAAGATGGATCAAACTGAAGTACATAGACTGGGCAGAGGGTGGAACTGTGTATCGTTATGTCTGGGAAAGACTGGCCGTGTGAGGGCAGTCTTTAACCACTGAAGTAAATTTCACAATCTGAATATAGGAGAGTAGGTATTTTTCCCGTAGCTGGTCTCCTCTAAAGCAAGTGATTTCCAGTCTGATGTCACATCTATATGATTTGTGTAACATGTCTGAACTATTCATTTTAGAGTTATTAGCTTCATTTTTGCTACCTGTTCATTTTATTCGCTGAGCTTTTAACCCTTGGCACATTGCCAGAACTGCCGAATTGTTTCACTATTCTATATTCAGAGTTGCATTGCTCCGGATTTTCTGTCCCTTCATGGAAGATTGTGGGAGCTCAGTAGCAATTCCTAAATCCCTGAAACATGATTAGCAGTTATTGTTCTGTAAGTGCTTAATAGGGAGATTAAGACAGGCCACCAGGTGTTTATGCAATAACACTTGGTAGCATGGAAATTCTGTTCTGTTACATGGTGTAAAGAGGGTAAATACCTGCCCTCAGAGACATCAGCAATTATTTTGATGCTTATGTTATATCCCTTTTTCCCTAACAGGTTGTGCAGTTCTATTATTTTTGAAGTTTTAATTTCCTGATAGGCATTTATCTGTGCTTGTAGTAGCAGGATTGGTCTGTAACTGTGAGTTCATTTTCTGTTAAAGATATTTTCTCAGTCAGTCAGTAAGATGCAAAGCTGCATTTTTAGTCCTTCTGTTTGTATCTCACGTGGCATGTTTGTATACAGCAACAATGGATGAGAGCTACATTGCAGGTTTGAAATAAGTGATAGTGCAAAATCTTAGGAGCAGAGCAAATGCTCTTCTATAATGAATTGTATCATTCACCATGTCCTTTTTTTTCTCTTTCAGGAGGTTGGAAGCATTATTGGAAAGGTCAGGAAATTACTTTCTCTCTTTATTTTCATGTCAAAATATTGTATATCATTTGTCTTCATCATCCCAGGCTAACTTTTTTTTTCCTTTTCTTTAACAGAAAGGTGAGACAGTTAAGAAGATGAGGGAAGAGGTAAGACAAGCCTTGATGTCTTTACTTGCTAGTCTTTCCAGCTCAGAGAACGGGGAAATTAGGCATGAGCAGGCCGACACTGCCATCAAGTGGGCACTTCATTTAACATCACCATTCCTTGCAAGTGGCGGCATATAAATGTCCTGGCTTAAATTAAACTTTTTTGTTAATGTAACCTCCTTATCGTCACAACAGTCTGGAGCCTTTCAATCCCATAGCAATATGCCTGCTGCTATCTTCTCCGAGGCACAGCTTAGCCAGCAGGATTCTCTGCATCAAAATCACTCTATCTTTCTTTAGCACACCAACATTAGTCCTGCACGTGGTATGGCCTCCAGGGAGAAAGTTTACAAAATCTGAAACAAAGCATAAGACTGATGTTGCATACAGTTTCAGGGTAGACACAAGCTTCAGTAGATCTGGAGCTAGAATTGCATAAGCCAGAGCATCTCTCTGCCGTGTCTTGACAAAGCCCTGAGTTTTTGTTGTTTTGTAGCAAAGAAAGTTGCTGAGATCCCTTTAAATATACGCAATAGGGAGTTGATGGTCAGGCTAACTGAGTTCAGAGCTCCTTTCTTGACAATAAGAGCTTTCACCCATGTTTTCACACAAAAGTGCATTTGCTAAGACTTAAAAAAAAGTACAAAAAAAGTTTCCAATGTGCTAGGTAATCCTGCCAGTTGATTAAACACATTTTAGTTTAATTATTAATTATGGTCATGGGCAGATACCTTTGGATATAAATTGCATGTACAAATGGGAAACCATCATTGGAGAGTGCTTCTGACTTCTGAGTTAAACATCTTAGAGAAGAGTGATGATTCCTGGTTAGTTTTTGTTGGTAAACACCAAATATTCTGCTTTCACTCCTGAAAAACTTTTTGTTATGTATATGTGATCACAAGAGGCTTTAGTTGTTTGTTTGGATTTTTAAAATAGAGGAATTATATGCATCTTCATACCCAGTACAGGAGACTATGTCTTTACTTGATTATAACCTGGTCCTCCTTTAAATTAATTACTGCCTTCTTTGGTACTTCTTTAAAAGTAAAATACAACTTTATTTTGACTTTCGTGACAGATGTGGAAAGTTGCATGCCATCTTTATGGAATGAAATGCAACTCTGTATTGCTCCATCAATGGGGAAATGCCAGAGACAACATCAGGCCTAAAGAAAAGTATAAAAACCTCATTTCTTTATCCTGCAGTTAATTTCCTGCACAAATATGGAGGCCAACAGGCCCAGGTTCACAGAAGGTGGTGGTAGCTGGATGCTGCCACCAGCATGAATGAGCCCTGGGCTCAGATTTTCTTCTCGATCCCTTGCTGGTGTGTGTTTGATGAGCTGGCCTGTCAGTCGAAGTGCCTGCTGCCCTTTTTGGCCTACAAAAGCTGAGCACGCGTGCCAGCTGAGTCCATGGCGGCAAGATTTCTTTTCTGTCAGTAGTGCTGGGTGGTTTTATTTCCTGTTGTGCTGGAAATAGAGTACCCTGCTGTTGAGCAGCAGTATGCTGCTGTGGTAACCCTGAAGGCAAGGGAGCCAAATTCATCCAGGTTATCTCATGTTTGATACAGGCCCAGATCCTCGAGAAGGTGGCTGCCTGTAGATGAGTTGGGGCTCTAGTGACTTCTTTAGGGCCACATTAACACATCGCCAGGCCTGAAACCTGAGGGAAAGTGTAGTTTGGGTCTTTCCTTGACTGGATTTTGTTGTTATCTACACCAAGATCTTCTTAACTGTATGTACATCTGTTGTGGGGGTTTTCTGTGTGCTGCCACAGTAGCATAAAGGGGACTAAGTAAACCTAAGAGCCATCCTAGTGTGTCCCCAAGACATAATTTTCTAAGCCCTCCCAGCAAGCTCCTTGTCTTAAGGAGGTAACACCATTACTCATTACTGTTGCCTGTCCTACCACTACTCTTTTAAAGAGTTGCTCAATGCATATCAATTGACTGACTGCACATGAGACACATCTATAAGGAACCTTCTCGACACTGCAAAGCAATGCCCCGGACAGTTTGATCAAGCCCCGCCGTTGGGTCTCCAAGCTGGAGAGACGCATCTTTCCTGGGAGATGTTGATACTCCCTGGAGACAACCTTGTCTGAAATTCTGCACCTCTGGTCCTACTTAAGGTTAACCCTGCAAGAGGGGAGGGAAGAGACTCGGTTATGCAGTTGTTTGCAACTTTGCGTTACAGAAGTGCTATTTGCATACTGAGGTGAAGGCTGTGTAAGCATTTACCCAGAGAGAATCTGGCTTCCCGCAGTTAGATGAATTTTTGGAGCTTGATGAATTTTGGAGATGAATTTCAGTTAATGCTGAAATTATATGATGTTGGAGCTGCAGTTGTAGGGGAGGGAATTAGAGGCCTAAAGATTTTCCTTTCAAAACTATATCCCTAATCCTACTTAGTTTCCTCCCTGGGAAGTATAAATTTGAAAAATATTTGTTCTTTTGACAGAGTGGTGCTCGAATCAATATTTCAGAAGGCTCCTGTCCAGAAAGAATTGTGACAATAACAGGCCCAACAGATGCAATTTTTAAAGCTTTTTCTATGATTGCACTAAAATTTGAAGAGGTAAGCAAATAAAACATATTTTTTTCTCTCTTTAGGTTGAAATACAAACACTTTTTGAGTTTTCTCATGTTTGCTTTAATGTTAAATATGATTTGTTTAATGTTCTATTTAATAGCAGTGAGAGTATTTGTATTTTTATAAATGCTTTTGGCAGTAACACTGAAGAAAAATAATGGGTCAATTTACAAGCTGTTTGATCATTTCTTTTGCTTTTTGGAGGCTTCAGGGAAAAGCAATTGCTTCTAGTAATGTGCGCTAATGGTAGGAAAAATGTCTTGGAAAATTTCTGGTCCCATTGTGGGTTTGATTTGAAAAGAATAATTGCCTAACTTTTAGCTCTGTTTTTATATGCTTCTGTTTGGTTTTAATATAAATTTTATATATGTCAGAATGAATATATAACTCATTTAACTAGAAAATTTTTATCTTAAAAACTAACTGTATGATTACCACCAATTACCATATTTAAAGCTTGGCTTTTAAAAGTAATTAAAATAAAGGCACTAAGAGCAAGTGAGGCAAGAGCTCAATTTGCTGTAGAATAAACATTCTGTCCAGATACATACATGAAGTGCTGGGATCTCCTCAAGTTTCAACTACAATTAGATATAGACACCACTGTAATGGGAAACCTCACAGAAAAGGCAACAGACTACAGAACATGAACCCTGCTCACTCCAGAGAAGACTTAACTCCCTCTACTTTTTGAAAAGATGCATCTAGTCCAGGCATCTCTCATGTCCTCTAGAGAGACAGAGAGCACTGCAGAAGGCAATCCACTTTCTCCTAAAAAAAAAAAAAAGCCTGAATCATCTGCAGCAGGAAAGAGGGGCTGTGTCTCTCCGTCAGTGATTAAACTAGAAGAACATAAATCTGTTCATAAGAGCACTTAATTCTCCAAGCCAGTGGGGTTAGTCTTCACATCTGCCCATAGTGCTGGGAGATGCTGGTATTGATGGGAAATGCCAGCGTGTGCCTTTACTTTTACCCAAGGTGATTGTTCCCATTTAGAGCAGCAGGACTAGATAAGAGCTTGTGGGTCATAAGATGTGGTTGTCTTCTAGCATAAGCAGTATGTCTTGAAACTTCACAGCATGATCAAGAACTAGTTAATTTTTTTTTTCTATTTCTTGATATTGGATCCACAACTTCACTTTTCTGATAATTAGGCACCTGCTTTTCACTCCTCACCTGAATTTATTCATGAACGGTTTATACAGCTTTGTTTCTGTGCCAGCAATGGCCTTTAGTTTAAATAATTCTGCCCTTTCCATCCCAGAGCATTCCCCTTTTAGTCATATCATTTTTTTAGAAATAGCTTTTATCCCATTATGGTCTTGCTTTTGCCAGAATAAATGAGCCAAGATCAGTCTTTCAGAGGATGCACCCTCACCCCTCTCATGACTTTTAGTAGTCCCTTTCTATCTTTTTCCAGTTAACGCTTTGCATTAAATGTATGTGTTAATTGTGGACAGGTTGCAAATGAAGATCCACACTGGCACTAACAGTCTTCCGTCCTGTCTACCACACTAACACATCCCGATCACTGATGGAAATGCCTCATGTCCTACTAGTGCAATGCTTTGCTTGCAATCGTGCTGTGTCTGGCGTGTATCCCCAACTCCTGCTCAGGTGTTTTCAGTGAGAGCTTCTTTAGTCTTAACAGACAATCTTGTCAGCTCCCCAGACAAATTACCCTTTTTTTTCTTTTTTAATACTGCAAAAGTTAACCCGTTTATATTTCTCCAGTCCTTCATGGGATTTAGTATCTTCCTCTGTGGTATTTTGATTGTTCCACATGTTGAAGAAGTACCCTGGTTTTGTGGCATGATATATTTTATGAGAATACTAATTTATTTTTTTCATTGATATAATTATTTTGAGATTGAATCCTGCAGAACCACACAAGTAATTCTCTCCAGCCCAATTTTAAAACTAGCTGTTGGCATCTCCTTCTCAGCTTTATCTCTACTTGTCTTGTACCAATCTCTTCTAGGTTAAGAGGCAGCTTCATATATGGTACCAAACCCTCCAATCCACAAAGACCTGGAGAGAGCTGTTTCTATGCTCTCTACACAAAAAAAACGTATGCTCTGATTAAGGCCTTATCCTAAAAAATGCTGTGGGAATCATTAACAGATCATCCCTGCTAGTCCCCACCAAAGCAAGTACCCTGTGGAAATAACCCTGCATTTCTCATAAAAACATGGACCGCTGCACAGCATCAGATCCCCACTCTACCACTCAGCACCACTTTGAAAGTCTTTGAAAGTGCTGTAGCAAGAGGTGAAGAAATCTGAAATCAAGGCATCTGACTGAATTTTATGCGTGTTTACCCTTGTAGATTGTAGAGAGTAGTCTGAACATGTGAATATTAGCAAAGGGATATTGGCACTCCCTGCAGATAAGGTACTGTGGTTATATTCTGAAATATCTGTATTTAATTTTCATATAATTGGCTTCTTGTTTATTTAACAGTGGTAAATAAAAATGTCTCATATAAACAGTTAGTTTCACTATAATTATTCCTCTCAATAAAATGAAGTAACTGTAACAACTTTGGAGGCAAAAAAAGTACTGTTTCAGAAGTTATAAACGAGCTAGCTACCAAATGTTATTTTTCATGCATAGCTTCTCATTGGAGATTTCTTCAGTCATTTAAAAAATTGAAAATCCAAGATCAGACAGCGCCTGGCCCAGCTCTAGTTACTGCAGCTACCTTCAAACAGGACAAAAAAGATGCTTGTGTGAGACTGATGGTTTGAGGGATTTTTTTGGTATTTGTTATGCATGCCCATATGAAACATTTTGACACGAAGCCCTTGAACCCTTACTTTCAACCCTACAGCTGAATAGCTGTGGATAAGCAGGTCTAGGAAGACAGGGTTGCCCTGGAATGCTTTCTGGTGTTAGCAAAAATCTCAGAATGCATCACAAAGAACAAAAGAAGGATCTGGAGGAGTGTTCTCTGTGCAGTTGCTCTGCAGCCTTTTATCACTCTGCTTTGACAGCCTTCCTAATAAAAGTTGATTTTCTAGCAGCCTAGTGATGGATTTGCAAGCTAGGTAGGTAATTAAATAAATAACTCAAGTATTCACTGCAGAGGAAAAGGAGATATGTTAAAAAATGGGACTAACCCAGGCAGACTGCTGGAATTGCAAGAGAGGATATTTGAGAGCAGTGATTTCCAGACAGGAGGCTGAGACCCAAGAAACAGAGCTTTAAGTTCACTGGTGAGTGGGGCAACTCTGATCTTGGGATAAATATGCCTAATCCACTGGAAGCATGTGGTAGATATAAGTGCTGGAAGAAAGACATCACGCAGAGCTCAATGGTCAGACCTTCTCCAAATAAATAAGAAAAAGTTTGGTGGAGTCCTTGTTCATCTGCAAACATTTATGAAAAAATTTCTCAGCTGTGGAAATAAGGAGGAGAGAAAGGCAAGGTGATACTGACTCCTGCTGCTACCACACAAACTCATTATATTTGTTGTGGAAATTGTCAGGTTTAACATTTCATTTAGAAACCTGTAAAAAAGAGTTTTGATAATATTTCAACAATATTTTACTCTCACACATGCATCATTGTATCTGTTATGGAAATTGTCAGATTTTACGTTTCATTTAGAAAGCTGTAAAAAAGAGTCTTGATAATATTTTTAACGCAGAGCTTTGGTAGATTTCTGAGTTGCCGGATTTGCTTGCCTCAGGAAGCCTTAGGCACTGTGATTCTGGGATGCCAGGAGCTAAGGATGCTGCAAGGCTTCATCACTGGGAGCCGGTTCTCCCACCGCTGCCAGGCTCCCAGTTAGCCCATCCTGGCAGAGGAGCAGCCCAGGCAAGCGGGCAGAAAGCCGTGTGAGGTCCGGCTCTAGTGTCTGCCAGAGCCCTGAGGAAACAGATACGATGCCACAGAAAGTTGGAGGTTAAAGAAATAGAAATCTCCCAGTTTGAAAGATGACTGTTCTGTGAGAAAGCCTCCAAGCAGCCCTGCTTGGGAGCCTGCAGTTCTGAAGGGGATTTTTTTTGCTCTTTTTGTCTTTAATTGTGTTTTTAAGCTGGACTGGCTCCTTTTATGCACTCCATGATGCTGAACCTGCATGTTTAGATTTTGCTCTTTAAAAATGATTCTATGAAACTAAGAGAATAGTGGCTTCCAATTTTTGTGAAGTGCTTTTGAAGACAATGAACGCTTTGAGGCCAGGCCACATAAGATTACGTCACTGAGAGACGTTATCAGGGTCGTGCTGGGTGGCTGAAGAGGGCTATTTACCTATATCTGGATAATCGCTTGCCTCCGCCTGTCACAAATGTGATATAGTGAGATGACATCTTCCAGCTGAAAAATTGGCATTACTTGCACTTTATTTCACATACCTGAGTGCTCCAAAATTCCGTTATCCCTGTCGCTTTATTTTGGATTGCAATCTTTCACTGACATGGGCACTAAACAAAATGTGAGTTACTGGCTGGCAGAGGAATAATTTGATAGCTGTCTTGTGGCGTGCAGCAATGCCTCATTCCATTCAAGATTTTTTTTCTTCTCTTTTAAGCTAAGCAAGGTCACACTGAACCATTCCTTAGACAGAAGAGTGCTGCCATCACAAACGAAGAAGTACTGCAGGAATCAGTGCTGGTGTCATGGGGCTCCTGCAGTAGTTTGGAAAGGCATGCAGGGTTGTTTAAAGGAATTTTTTAAATTATTTTTAGTTTGGGGTCCTGATCATATGGTGTAGGCACTTTTTTCTTTTTTTGTTTAACAAGTGGTATTCTTGATAAGCAAGAATATAGGGAAACACGTCAGTTCTATCTCCTAGAACTCTTATTGCATCGTAAATGAGTTAAAGGAATGTGAAATCCATGTTCTCTGTCACTCCTGTCCTAATCTTTTGGGTAGCATTTCTGTGAAGGGTGTAATAACTGTGCTATGCCACCTCACAGGTGGATGGTCCATTTCAGCTCGCAGCTACTATTAGTGAAACACGTGGAAATTCTCATGAGTTGCTGGACAAGCGCTACACAGCTTGTGGCTTTGTTTCATGATCCCAAGTGCTCTCAGCAGCATCCCATTGACCAGTGGGAAGATATCTTTTCCTCTGTGATGAAGACATTAGAGAGATTGGTTTGCCTTGCCTACAAGATTTTGGATTAAGAAAATGTATTTAAAAAACTGTGCACCTTGTGACAAGTAGTATATTGAAATGCTCATAAAAACCTACAGTGTAGTCTCCTTGGGTAATGGGATACATGGATACAGGTTACATGACCTGGATAGAGGTAGTTGCTGTTCTACTGAGCTGTTTATACTCACAGCTGTGATGGAAAAGATTTTAGAAATTATGTAACACTACAAATACTTACAGATCTGCTACAAAAGAGAAATTAAACTGGGGGGTGCGGCAGCAATATTTATCAAAATAAACTGATTTTCTCGGCTTCGGGTTATACACAGATGCTTTGTCATTCCCTTTTTTAACCTTTTTTCTCTGTATCAAACCTGACAAGAAATTGTGTAAGCCTGCAATGTCAGACAGCAAAAGACTTCCTCTGGCACAAGCTGCTTGTGTGGTTCATGCTCACGGTGTATCACTGGCAGAGCGGCAGCTTTATCTCCAACAGAAACAAACCTGCAGCTGGCTGCACGCTTCCCCAGGTCTCCACAAACAGCTCAGGCATTTGCTCTGAGCCCCTCAGTGCTTACCAGGAATGACAAACCCTCTGCTAATTCCTCCTGATGTTGTGATTACAGGACATAAATGCTTCCATGACAAACAGCACGGTGACAAGCAAACCGCCTGTAACACTGCGGCTCGTCGTCCCAGCAAGTCAGTGTGGATCCCTTATAGGAAAAGGAGGTTCCAAAATCAAAGAAATCAGGGAGGTAAGTTTTGGGATGTCTGCTGGGAACACTGGCTAGCTCAGCATCCTACCGCAGTGTGCCCTGTCATCATCAGCCGCTGCACTTTGCTCATCGCAGGAACATGAGCTTGTGCCGAGTGAAAAGCCTGGAAAAGTCTAACTGGGGGAAGCAGAGGTCCAGAACAGCTGTACCCATGTCCTCTCCTTGAAGCTAGAGACTGTGTGAGATAAAGAAATAGCTTTATCCCGTATTAGCCTCTGATGGACAATTTAGCAAAGCAACAATTAAGTGACAGAAGTGGCTTGTCCAGTTTCTCTTGCAGGCACAGCCCCCTCCCCAACAATGCTCAGGTCACCCCAAGCTGGAGTGTTGCATATTTTTCCAAATTAGCTACCACCCTTGCAGCCAGAAAAAGGCCCAAGTATGTATCGCAAACCATGTATTCCAAATCATGTATTCCAAACCCATATTGACTTTTGCTAACTCAGGTATTCAGTCAATGTGCGGTGCTAGCAGCCGCTTTTTCTTTCAATGAGGAAATGCAAAAATCATCATATGGTGCCGGTCTTAATTGTTTCATGCATGTCTGAAGCAACATAGCAAATGCCAATCCAAGGGTCCAGTGTTTGTAAGCAGTCAAACAAGAAAATTAGGTACATGCTCAGTTATGTAGAGAAAATCTGAATAGGACATTTCAGAAGAATGCATTTTATTCTGGAGAAGGTGACAGTACTTCTGAATCTGTATTCATTCCAACATGGGATGAGGTGTTGAATATCAAGATAACATGCTGATCATTTCTTTTTCATTTGACTGTGTCAAAATAGAAGCTTTTGACAGGCTTTACCAAAGTGAAATTTCCTTTTCATATCTAATAGGTAGATTCGAAACAGTAGGCTTCAGCAAGCATTTACATTTCATTTCAAATGTGAAAAAAAGTTAGTGGATATTTTTCTGTCAAAGAGAACTTAATCAAATGTCAAAAAGGAGTGGAAAATCCTTTGATCAAAATTTTTGTAAATATTGTAGTTAGTAATGTTATAGTAGCCTTGGAAGGAAAGGTGATGATAAAGGACAGTTAAGGGTCTCCTTCTGTTGACTTTCAAGTTCTTCCAAATTATTTCAATTCCAATTTGACTGTCTCAGGCTTATTTTCACCTTTCAGGTTTGACGGCTGCAGAAAGGGTCTTTTTTCTGCTCACATACAGGGAAGTAAAAGCAGCGTGTACTGCTTCCAGTAGCTGACAGAGCTGCCAAAAGCTGTTTCAGAGCTTTTGTAGTCAAGCAAACAAGATGTTGTTCCTCCGTGTGCCTCTTGCTTTGTAAACTGTGTTCATGAAATACGCCTAGGTTGTCTGCTGTAAACTTGCAGAAAAACAATTCAGAGCCCTGCTAGTTGAAGGGGATCTCTGCGCATATTGAGACCTGCAAATAAAAGGCAATTGCAAATCAGTGGGTTTTTTCTTGGAAAGCTTTTAATTTATTTTTCATCAAAGTCCTGGATCTATGTCTCTCAGTAGCCCTCACTGTCAAACCAGTTTTTGAGATGTAGTAGAAATCACTTGATGACACTGGGGGCAAGAAAACATTATATCGATGCAGATGATAAGGTCATAGGAAACCACCTCTCGTTTTCTCTAATCCCCAAAAAAACCCTTTGTCAGACACCTCTCTATAGGTAGAGGAGGATATTTGTGTATCGACGTGCATTTCCTGCATGGGAGGCAGGAGTTCGGTTTGCCTTATGCACAGGACTATTTTGGCTCACCTTCTAGGCGGCCACCAGACTGTTCGTGTTTGCAGCCGTTTGTGTCGAGGTGAGCCAGGAGCTTTCCGAGGCAGCAGGAAAAAACAGGCTAAAACCTTGCCAGGCAGATCTCCTCTCAGAGCACGCAGTCCAAAGCAACCTCAGCCACGAGACGTGGGGTTTTTTTGGTTCTTCAGGTCTCTTTGGTGTCCAGGAGAACTATCAGGCAGCAGGAGTCCAGCTGATTTTTTAGTTGTGTTAAAATAGGAGCAGGCGTGAGTGTGAACTGGGTGCTGGTGAGTGCTTAGTTCTAGATTTTCCAGCTGTCAGTACTTTGGACTTTATTTTCGGTAACCTCATCCAGAGCACTGAGTGCATGCTTTTACGACATAGGTTTTTGAAGGTGAGATTGGTCTGTGTATGTTAAATGACTGAAGTAATTATTCTGGTGAGCATAGTTTCAGAAGCAATTACTTTCTGGTCTAGTGCAAGGAAGCAAAAGGATAGCATTTTGCCTTATAGGTGTGATAAGGCTAATGTAGTGAGATGTCACACTGCTCATTTTCTTAAGTATAAGAGTAACGGACACAGTATTAGTCACATTTTTGTTGCTGACATATGACCACAATCAAAGAATAAACAAGATTGGCACTGGAAGCAAATGCATACGTGACTATTGTATTTGGTAGAGTAGTTTGTGCTAGATGTGCAGATGCCCAGAACTGGATGTTACACAGCAAATGCGATCAAACAGTAAAAAAGCAACATTCAGCTTGAGATGTCTAATTTCATCTTCACATAACACGATGAGCAGCAATTGCATGGGGGGTGGTCTTTTGTGTTCAGTCATGTACCCAGGAACAACGTGTAGGGTTTCAGTACTTTTTTCAAGGTAAAATTATAAAAAAAAGAAAAAAATAGGAAAGAAAAGAAAAGCATGCCTGATTGGGCAAATTAGTGCAAAATTCCAAAGCCTATTATAGAACAAAGGAGTTGATATTCTGGCCGTAAAAAGCACTAGTGAACAGAAGATGCAACCAATAATTTAATCAATCTGGAAAGAAGAATAATATGGTTACATATGTAACCATCAGGAAAATAGATTAACTCCTTGCTGACTGATATCAAGTCAATGGTTACTGAAAATACTTTTTTTTAAAGGCCAAAATATTCCATCACAATAACAGTCAGGAATAGATTTTGTCTATAGTCATGAAAGTGCTAACTCACTGTGAAATGCCTGGGTTTTTTCTCTATTGGCTGAAAAGATCTTCCAGGATATTTGTGAAATAATGCCAGAATATTTTTCTTCCTTCTTTGTTTTGTTCTCTTTGTTTGGTTGATTTTGGTTTTTGTTTAACTAAGATACATTATTGTCAATACCAAATTTTAAAAAAACAGAAAATAAAACTAGCTCATTTCCTCCTTGGTTTCATTAACGAGCTGAAAGTTGATGATGTGCATCTATTTAATCAACACTGATTA
Source organism: Apaloderma vittatum (assembly GCF_000703405.1). Classification (NCBI taxonomy): domain Eukaryota; kingdom Metazoa; phylum Chordata; class Aves; order Trogoniformes; family Trogonidae; genus Apaloderma; species Apaloderma vittatum. The sequence goes on from NW_009692649.1 coordinate 37,542, forward strand.
TAATTTACAAGTTCTTTTATACCATCCTGAGATATTCCAGAGCAGAAGGCAGCCCCAAATTTTGTCCAGAGCCACAAGCTGGCTAGCAGTGGATTAAAAAGCCACTATCTGCAATCTGTTTAGTAGATCCTTTTCGGTTTTTAGCATTTTTCCCTTTCCTCTTTTTTTTTTGTTATTGGAAAGTACTTCATTTCATGTTTTCTTTCTTTTTTTTTCAGTCAGCGTTGCAACTGTCTGTCTTCAAGAGTTAAAAGACTTGTCCTGAAATTCAGGTCGCAGATTGATTCATTAATAGCTACTGAGGACTAATCTTCCTGGGACAGGAGTGTTTGCAAATTGGCTTGAGCAGGCAAATCCACGTCCTGCCAGACCCCAGTTACCTTCTCTGGGCACAAGTTTAACGTTCACGCTTGACCAGATTTCTAGCAAGGGAAAGACAGAAGGCAGAGAGGTGCATCCCCTCCATTGTGCCAATGAATCGCTGGCTTTCGAGAGGTGCCGTTGCCTGCCCGGTGGTGACACTCCCTTTGCTCTGTCTCTGCTCAAGTCCACAGGAGCCCAGGTGCAGGTGGCAGGGGACATGTTGCCGAACTCGACGGAGCGTGCAGTGACTATATCGGGCACTCCCGACGCCATCATCCAGTGCGTGAAACAAATATGTGTGGTTATGCTAGAGGTAAGTTGAGTGCCTGGAATTATCACCTCTCGCTTGGGAGATGCTCACACACATTATTAATTTTCCTACTGCCCTGGGTTCCCCCTTCAGTGCCTCACAGTAGCAGGGGGACAGGATGACGTTATGGGAGTTAAATATTGCTTTAGGAAAAATGATCACGTGGTTATTGTTATGCCATATCTGGAACATGAATCCTTCTTAGATAGTTTGAATTCTCTTTCCTTTGAAGAAGTGAGCCAATACGTGGTTAATCTGTTTAAAGCATTGAGGTACATTCATCACTTGGGTATTTTTCACCGTGACATCAAGCCCAGTAACTTCCTCTACAACAGGCAGGTAAAAGAATCATAGAATCATAAAGGCTGGAAAGGACCCTAAGGTCATCAAGTCCAACCTACAGCCCTACACCATCGTAACACTATGAGTATGCCTTGGTAGATTTTGGCTTAGCACAAGGAACCTCTGACACAAAAATTGAACTTCTCAAGATTGACCTCCCTGAAGACCAGCAGGGAAATCCCTCACAAAATAATCGCACCATAGCCTTGGGAAATGGGGGTTCTGTCAGTGTCACAGCCCCTAAACAGGTAGCTCAAAAGCAGCTGAAAAAAGGTCGAGCTCAATTTCAAAAATACAGATTAAACAAGGAAAGGGAGGAAGGGAGGATTCTGTGCACCATTTCATCCAGTGATCTGTCTTTGGAGAGAGGCATTTCAATGTCTGTAGTTCCAAGTATCAGGAGAACTCAAGTACAAAATTCCTAAAACAATCCAAGATGATAGATGTTTCATCTAGGAAGTTAGTCACAGGGCTGCTACCTGACCTTCCCATGCCAGGGATTTTCAAGAAGACTCTGTTAGACAGAGTCCTTCCTGGTGCTTGAGAGCCTCTCGCAGCAGTGTTGAGCAATCAAAAGACCAGGACTGTCGTGATGCTGTCAAGCAAGAAACCAGGTCCAGCATGGAGCTGCAGCCCATTCTGAAGGAAAAGCATCTACTTCTGATGCAGAATAGAGTAGAAAAACATCTAGGTCTTGTTTCAAATGGAAATAACTCTGACTAGCAAAGTTTAGATTTGCTGGGACTTTCAGCTTTGTTAGGGACAGGTCATTGTGTAAGGCTCACATGTCTAATTTTCACAGCAGTTTTTTAGCTTTTAGATTAAATGATAAAAAATTAATTCATATAAATATCTATGCATTTTAACCCTTGCTGAAAATGCCCATGATTTCATGCAAGTACTTGTCTCAGCTGATTAGGTTGAATAGAAGTTTGGAAAAAAAATATTGCAACAAATCAAAATTAAATATTTTGAGCTGGTAACCATGACTTTTCACAAGGAACATAAAACATGTCTGCTTTTGTTAAATTTTCTGTTGTGAAATTTTCTGTGTTTTTTTGGTTTGGTTTGTTTTTTCACCTAAGTCTATCGAAGGGCTGTCTCATGATAATCTCTGTCACCCTGCTGTTCTCCTATTCTTTAAAGAGGGGTGAAACAGTGGAGTGTCTGAGACGGCACCATGGCTATTGGCTGTTCAGAAGTATGCAATGCATCAAAATGACATACAGCCTTTGCATCAAAATGTCATACAGCTTAATGCAAATAAAAGCATCAAAACTAATAAATCTCCAGTGTTTTACTGGGGAAAAGTGCCTCTTGCTTCAGTTTTTGCTGGGCTACTGTGAGGAAGGAATTTCTTTATAAAAAAGCAAGAGAACAAAAAGATAATATTAAAATATAACCTTAGTTTGTTAGCGATGGAGTACGTGATGGCAATAGTTATCAGCTTGGTGAATGTAGAGTGTAGTCTATTGTCCGTGTGACATTCACAGAGTAAATAGTTATTTGCTAAAGAAGATGAGAGAAGGCACTTCTCAATATCAGAGAGATGCAGCCCTATTTTCCCACAGGTAAAACCACTTTTGGATAGCCAATTTTGTCATAAGAAGTACCTAATTTTAGCGTGAGGCAAATTGCAAACAGAACTAAGACGACACTGCAGCTTGCTGCTTCAAATGTTTAAGAAAAGGAATGTGTTCTAATTTGCAGTATAAATTTAACTTGGCAACAAACGCTTTTGTTGATGTAAAATAGCCAACTGAATGATATTAATTAATGGAAGTGATATCCTTGTTACCTTCTTTAGTTGTGGTTAATGCACGGCAATCAGGGCACTGTTCTGGTAGATGTTGCACAGACAGCTAGAAGTCTTTCTTACAGACACATGCTCCTGCTTTATTTGTGAGGACAAAATTAGCCTCTGTCAGGAGTTTCCTGTTTGGGTCCTTGCCTCATGCTGCAGGGAGCAACCTCCCTTTTCATGCATTTTGTAATGCATGTAAGGCTGCTCCGGCTGAAGCTGGGAGGGCTTTTCTCCAACCTTCTAGCTGGGGTCAGACAAAAGGCAGGATCAGGCTGATCACTTGCAGTTGAACAGCTGACTTAATTCAGTTGGTAAAACGAGAAACCTTGATGTGTAGCAGTGCAGGAAAGATTGATAAGAGGGAGATGTGCTGTATGTTAACGAAATGAGAGCACAGGCAGAACTCTTCCAAAACATTGACAAATTTCAAAGTTGTGCCCGTGTTTCCTGAAATGCCTTGACGAGCTTAATGAAGCTTCATAGCTTCCTCCAACAATGGCAGTAATGAAGCCTTAGGTGCCAGCACTGCCTGTTTCAGCTGTGCAATTGGGACCTTGGCTCTTCCCCTTGAAGCCCAAGCAATGGGCCTCTGGTTTGTTTTTGGGCTGGTGGGGTGGAGGGCAGGGTGAGCTCGGCTGGACTGGGTTGGGTTAGCTGCATGCCTTGTTGTCTGAAGTGACCAAGATAACCGGTAATTTTTTCAGTATGAGCTCTGCTTCATTCTCCATTTTGATTGCTTTGTGTTTTTGTCTGCAGTCCCCACCTAAAGGTGCCACCATCCCCTACCGTCCCAAACCTGCCTCTGCACCTATCATTTTTGCAGGTGGCCAGGTAAGAGCAGACACCATTTTGGCTTCAGCTGGAAACCACACCGTCTTGGCCCAACCTCAGCCAGCGCCTGTTAGTTTTCAACTTTTACTCTTTTTTGCCTGGTATAGTATTGATGTGCTTTGTCTACTCTGTGTGCTTACACTTCGCAGGAAAGGAGAACACTGCATTGCAAACTTGACGCAAAATTGTGGTGACTGGTGTTTTACCAAGATTTAAAATTAACTTCTGCAATTATGAGAAGTTTGCCCTTATGTGAATTGGGAGGTGTCCAAATCAGTTGCTCCCTAAGTGGGACAAAACTGCTAATTGTAGGGACTGGGTTTTTCTTCACTCTTAACGTGCAGCTCCATTAGGAGTATAAGCAGTTTTGTCCATTTTCAGAGATGATGAAGCAGCAGGATGTCTCTGCTCATGAAAGAGATAGTTTTTCTCTCATAGTTTTCATATTATTTGGGACCAAATAGCATACTTTGCACGTGTAATTTCTTCTGCTTATAGTCCCTCAGGAGCAAGTATCAGTGGGGTTCTGAGGTTGCAGGAGCTATGTACATGCAGGCGTAGAACTTCCCAACCATGGCGTGCAGCAGCCTGTTTGATAACACAAGAACGGAGTTCCCGTTTCTTTTTTAAATAGTGAAGTTTTGACAATTCTCACTTCATCTCAGGCTGTATTAGTCAGGGTTCTTAGAATCATAGAAAAAAAATCATAAGAACACCAAGGTTGGAAAGGACCTTAAAATCATCAAGTCCAACCTACAGCCCTACACCACCCTAACACTAAACCATCTCCTGAAGTGCCACATCCAGACAGTTTTTAAACACGTCCAGGGATGGTGACTCCACCACCTCCCTTGGCAACTCATTCTTTTATGACTTTAAAACCTTGTATGCAATATGGCTCTTCTTTGTCTTTTCGATAATGCTCTGAAATGGGTCTGCAACGCACCCCTGAGACAGGGAGGGAATTTGCTCTGACGCACCAGACGTGGGGTTTCTGGTGGGGCGGAGGGCACAAGGTGCTGCTGGTATTGTTGATGGTATGACAACACACACCACCCCAATTTTTCTGATTGTAAAGAAGCTCCTTCACATCTTAAGCATATGCCAAAACACCATTGCTTCTGAGAGGCCTTTGGAATGGACTTTCTCTGAATTTTTGTCTGAGTTTTACCTTCTACTCTATAATAATATATTGTGATGTCTATCCAGATTTTCATAATCTGGATGTAGTAGCTTTCAGTTCCTTCTGCTCATGCCTATCACTTAGTTGTCTTCAGAATAAGAAATCTGCTTCCTTACCAACCAAAGTTGAATTGAAATTTAAAATTACTTGCCAGAAATTTGGTCTGTGATTCAAAGTTCAGAATACTTTACTCCATATATGTATGTTTACACTGCAGTGCTTTCCTTTAAGAAATCTGTGTGTATATATGTAGTAGCCCATGTTACCAGTATTGTAATTGCCGCTACCTTCAAAGACTGTCTCTGTATATGATTACTTAAAAGCACTGAAACTGTTTGCTAGAGTGCTCTGAGCAGTTTGTAGAAATAATTGACAGTGTTCTATTTTAAGATCTAATAGCTCTTGTCGCCTTCAGTTTTATCAATTTAAAAAGTGTTCTCTCTTTTCTAATGTCATGTTGTCGATGAGAAAACAGTGTCAGAGACAAAAACTTCCTGTGTACTTTGAGTTATTGTGTGCTCTGACTAAGCAGACCTTTTAAGAAAATGCTAAAGGTGTGCTTGGGTGTCAGTATGGAAAGACACTTTAACTAGGCTTCACAAGTGGAAATTAATACTGAAAATAAAATTTTATCAGCAGTATTTACTCCATCCAACCTTTTGTCTATGCTATCAGAAGTTAGTTTTCCATTCTAAATTACATCATGGCTATCTTGGAAGTGTTTTTGTTTGTTTAATGCTTGCCTATCACATAAGAGTAGCAAAATTAAATTTCTAGTTTTCTGTAAGTAAGTTGGGATTCTTCTGCTTTAAGTATTGCTTTTAATTCTCTTGTGCTTCTTCGATACCATATTGCATGGCAGAACCGAAAGGAAGCTGAACACTGCCCTGCTCTGCCTCTTACCAATATGCACATGCAGTGGTTAAAAAAAGTAATAAATCCAGCACTCCTGCCTGATGAGGACAACTTGGAAATTTTTACCCACTGTGCAGCATTGCTGTTTAGATGGGTGCTCACAGGGTGCACCCTTGCTTTATGTCTCATAGCAGTTTTATGGTATAAATCGAGGAAGATTTGTAGACCAGTTCATTGCTGATGTTCCTTATGTCAGTAGGAATGTTGCCCTTGACTTTGATGGAAACAGACTCATAGCTCATGTCTTCAGTGAAATGTTACAGTACTGGTGTCTCAGTGGCCTCTGCCAGGCTTGTATTTAGTGTGCCTCAGCCACAGGAGGGCCCTGCTCCTCTGTCAAGGGGCAAAGAAGTCAAATATAGTTTTTCTCAACCTTCATCAATCAAATGACTTTTTGGGAGCCTAAGAAGAGTCTTTTCTTCTTTTTTCTTTTTTTCCAATTGGGAAAGAGAATTCAAGACCCATCTTGTCCGTGTGGCTTTGATAGTTTTTTATTGACAATGGAATAAAAGCTAGTCTGAGATATGAATGTTCATACATTTACTGTTTCTCCATTTTTTGCCTTCCTCATGCATGCAGGTATGAGAGAGCGGAGTGATGAGGAAAGAGGTGACTTCTGTTACGTTTGTGGCTGATTTTTTTTCACTGTGATTTCTTACTGGTTTGCTTCCACTGCTTGGGAAGCACTCACGTAAAATACGTTCTGTCGGATGGGTTTGCAGTAAAGAGAAGATCAGAAAGGATACTTGTGATCCAGCACAGAGGCCCAGAGGCCCAGAGGCCAAAGCTTGGTTTTCAAACCCACTGTTTGCTTACAGACCCAAGACCCTGCCCAGCACCTTTTCCAGCTATAACCTCCCTGAGACTGCTCCAGTGCTGGGCTATACTCAGAGCCCCTGCTCAGCAAAACACCATAACATCTCCCTAAGGTTGTCCTCATTTGGTAAAACACTTAAACACATGCTTTGCTTGCTTGAATACGTGCTTGCTTAAGACCCACTGACAGCAGTGATCATCTGTTTTGGTGGCCTGGAACCCATTCTCGTCATTTATAAACCATCAGTATTGTCGGTCCCCCATAGATGCATGTGAGTGTGTTTGCCCACGAGCATCCCACTGAGGCCAGTGGCATACATTTCTGCCTGAAAACTGCTTAATGTTTGCCAGATTGCAGCCTTGTTTTATAATTAATTTTAAAAGTCAATGAAATGTTTCTTCTCCAGAAGGGAAATTCTGCTGCGGAAATGTGCATCAAGCAGTTGAGGCATTAAAGGTTTTACTATCAGAACTCCATTAAATGAATTGTTTTATCATTTGCAGAGGATTCATTACTTTCTAAGAGGCCTTTTGTCAAATAAGCGTTTTTGCAAACTAAGCTAATCAGCTCTGTCCCTGTTTATAGCTCTCCCACTACAAATATTTATACATTATAATTTGTCCTTCTGCTTTCCTGCCTGTCTAAGCACAAGCACATTAAAATTTTTCTGATGTGTCGTTCCTTTCAGAAAAGCTCTACAGGATATAATAGGAAATTATAAACTCTCCATAGTTTCTTCTTTGTGGGCCATTACAGAGAGTGGAACAGAGCCAGGAGGAGAGACAAAGGGCCGTGCTAACTGCTGCTGGGCATGTCATGGTATCTCTCCGCCCTCATGTGCCTTTTCTTTGCCTGCTCCACCTCACCCCTGGGCTACCAGAAGCAATGCAGTAAACTGTACCCTTTGCACTGCTCTTGTGGTGCAGAGAGGCTGGATTTGGAGGGGAGTTATTTGCCTTCTTGTAGAAGGTGGGGGTCTCTGTCTGGACGGTCAGGAGCTGGATGTCAGGGCATCCCCCAGGTGGGTCTGCCCCATCCTCGCTGCTCCTCCTGCTGCTCAGTGGCACGGGAAGGATGGGGCAGTGGGGAGGAGAAGGGGCTGCCCCTCATGCTCCTCAAGCCCCACAGTGTCCCCACATCTGCTCCCGGCAGGCAGAGCTGGACTAAAGAGAGGTCCTGAGGACCATGGTCATCAGAGCTCAGGAAGCAGCACTTGGTGTGCCCTGCTTGCACGGGCAGCCCGACAGACACCCTTCTGTATGGTGCCAAATGTTATCAAGCAGCACAAGACAATTAAACTTCACCCAGTGTTGAAAGCCATGTGGGTGGCATGTGCCTGGGGAGCCAGGAGGGGCTCTCAGATGAGAACAGGAGCACTGCTTGTCCCACCTGACTGACCCATGTCATAACTGTGCTTGTTGTTTTCAGGCGTTCACGATTCAGGGGCAGTACGCCATCCCTCATCCAGACGTGAGTCCAGCGCATGTAAATTACTCCCTTTTTCTTCCTCTCCCTCTTATTTGTTCTGGGCAACATTTGCTTTCTACATTTCACAATAAAGACACGGCCTAAGGACACCTTTCCTGAACAACACACTGGATAGCCAAGTGTTAGCTCAGAGCATCTTTTACCTTGTGTAATAATTGCTAGAAAGTACAATGGCCCAGGAACAAATGACAGTTATCTTGGTCTTTTTGCATGTTATATATTTGAGTTCTTTTAATATGTAATTCTACAGTAATTAGTTAATATTAACAATAGTCATTACATGTAATAACATTAGAGATGTCATTTATAACCAGTTTGGTTTTTTTTCCTCTACAGTAGATTAGAATGAATGATTAAACTTTTTTTTTAATATAATTTTAATTAATCCAGTTTTAGAACATGTAAGATGGTTTCTCTGCTCTGAAATAATTCCATTTGATTGGTTAGTTCTAATTTCCCATCCTGCCCTGCAGTTGACCAAGCTTCACCAGTTGGCTATGCAGCATCCCCCCTTTACTCCCCTTGGGCAGACCACCCCTGGTTTCCCTGGTACGTACCCATGACCCCCTGGGGATGTCCTTCTTCTTAACAGCTTTGTTTCCCTTGGTCATTACATCATTTTAATAATAAATGTGGTCAATGACCAGCGATCCTTCTGTTTCACACATTAATCTCTGTTCTTCCCTCCCGTACCTCTGTTGCAATTCCTTTCATCATTACTAAAACGTGCTTTGTTTCTTACATTTATTAATCAAAACCGCTTCATTTGTGCCATTGGCTAAAAGCCCTGAGTTTCTTTTGTTCAGTCCTTGTAAAGTTATTGTGGGCCACACAGTATGTACCAGTTGGTCCTGGGTGAAGTACTCGGACGTGCATCTTGTCAAATTTCCAGTTTGGTAACATGGTTCACAAAGAAGAAAACATAAGAAAACAGGATGTAATCAGGCTACAGAAATACTGATTAAAGAAATTACGGCACACTGAAACTCAAATTCCTTGTAGAGCCAGATGTCTTAAGAGCATCTGTAATTGTTACTGTTGAGACAAGTGCCTCGCTTCCTACTAGATCTGTAGATATAGCTACAAAATGCAATGAAAATTTAGTTAAGGACTGCAAATCTGGTCCACTTACTAAAGCTGAATTCTTCATTCCAGAGTGAGAAGTCAGCTAACCGTGCAATAAATCACTTTGACTGTGCTTCACTACATACATGCTTGGCATCTAAAAACTTCATAAAACAGAATTACATATATACTAGTACATGCTTTTTATGGCCAATAACATTTTATCACATACATCAAATTCCATGAGCAACTTGAATGTTCTGTATTCAATATAAAATAAGCATACACAACTCTTGATTGAATGTAAATGTAGCTAAAATGTAGGTGAATCACTTTTGTGAGAGTATTTCTTTTCCATCTATTCTAGTTGGAAATTAGTATTTTTGGCATGTTGTTACAGATGCTACTGCCAATAATAATAATAATAGTAATAATAATAATAAACACCAAAAAAAGAAAAAAGGAGAGAGACGTGACCTCCAAAATATACTTTTGTTTCTTCATGATGTATTTGATAAAATATCTACAAGTGATACTAAGCTGCCTTTCCTAGCTTTATATTTTCCTTATTCTTGTCGTTAACAAGCTGCTCCTTAACCTTTTCCTGGTTATATGTGAGATGTACGTTTCTGTAATGTTACTGTGTGTTAGAGCAGTAATTTCATTTTTCCTGAACATTTTCCTTTTGTCCACCCAATTTACAAACAAATGTATGCAGCTTAGAGTATTTTGTACATCTCCCTTCAAAAATTACCCTTCCCAATATTTCTTCAGCAACTAATCCCACCTATAATTTCCAAATTTTCCTAGGTTAATTTCCTTATCCTTAATTTATTAATTTTTCTTTTTCATAGATGTATTATTTTTTCTTTTAATCTATGTATTTTGTTCTGCCAATTGTTTGTTTGACTTCCACATTTTCCATATTCTAGAACTCCTGGTAGATAGGTCGAATTTCAGCCATCCATTAATTTCTCAATTGATGTTTTTAGAACAAACTTCAAAGACTATGTTTAGGGGAAACCCTCATTTTCTAGAAGCTTTTTATGTCCCTGTGGAATCTCACGTGACATTTGTTGCTTTGGTGGGTTAAAGGTTAATTAAAACAAGACTCATTTAAAATTGGTCTAGCCCTCTGAGTTTTGCATCTCTTGCTTTCTTTTCTGTTTCACTAGCAAGTCTCTATTTTTATTTGCTCTTCTCTTTGGTTTTTGGTTGGTTTTTTTCCTTCTTTCTGTACGTTTCCTTCTTTGAAGTATCATTTGTTGTGTCTTGCCCTTCCTGCAAACAACTGGCGTAACATTTTCCCTCTGTCCCCTGAATAGGACTGGATGCCACTACTCCAACCAGTTCCCATGAACTTACTATTCCCAATGATGTAAGTGGACCAATAGTCAGTATCGCTTTCTCTTCTCTCGCTCCTCTGCCACCCCAGGGGAAACCTCTCAGCTTTTGCTGATTCATGAACACTGGTCCCTAGAGTACGCTGCACAGCCTTTGGTCTCTTGGGGAGGGGGCATCACAGGTTAGCAAAACGCTGGGCAGAAGCAGCAGAAGTGGCCATCCCCTCTCACGACAGGTCTCCAGCGATGCTGATTTAGTTGCAGGCCGGTGCCACGATGCTTCACCGGCTTCGTTAAAGCCTGGGTGCCAGCTGCTTACAGCAGACGAGTTATTGAAATTCATCTCCTGGGGACACCAGCATGGGCGGTCTCAGCGGAAGGGCTAGAATGAGTGGAAAAACGTGCAGCCCCATGTGCTGCATGTTGGGCTGGAGAGCTTGTACCGCAACAGCTTGTGCAGTGCCAGCCTCTGCTGCACCCTGCTCTTCCACGAGGCAGCGTTTTCCCTGAACAAAAAAAGCTGCTTATGTTATGTAAATGTGCATTATAAGAGTTGAGCCAAAAATCAAGGGCAATAGACGTTCCTGTTCCAGCAGCTCTGGACCAGCTGTGTTCGACAGACCCAATCTCCATGAGCAATGTGGTGCTGAATCTTAAATCAGCTACTCCAAATGCCCAACTGATACGCTGCGTGTCATATAAAAATGCCTTCCCAATTTGTTCACTTTCATTGCAGACTGGGAGGGTTTTTTCTAGTTTTTGTTACCAGTGAATCACTTGGAAAATAGAAGATTTCCCCTCCATTAAAAAAAGCCTTCAAGCATGAGTGGGATCACAGATAGCAATTATATTATTTAAGCAATACTTACAAAATTGTGTAAGCCCTATTAAACTCAGTGGCAATGATTTACAGTAAGAAAGATATCCAGACTAACAAAGAAGTAAAGGTGTGAGTTCTTGTGATTTCGTAAGCTTTCTGTTACTTAGAAGATCCCCAGATGATTTATGAGTACCTGCATTACAGCCCAATTTGTTATATGTTGAGAATTTTATGGGAGCACCCTATTTATCCTCACAGTGCAAGTTTTTTAATCTCACTTTCAGGCAGATGTTGTTGTTACCATCAGTGACATAAATCCAAGCTCACTCTTCCAACTTCACTTCTTTCAGGGCTTATAGTGGAGAAAGAGAGGGAGAAAGTTGTCCTTGTGTCCTGTAGTGCAACAGAAAATTTAAAAAAGAAATCAGTTTTCATTCAGGAGGTATGAAATGCCGCAGCTCAGCACTATCCTCTGAAAAAAACTTGCATCCACTTGTTGTTTCTAATAGAAGATTTTTCTGCCTACTCAGTGCATGTCTTGCTGTTGTTGATGAAGGAGCAAAAGCAAGGCCACAGTGGGGTTGGGCTTAGAAGCAGCCTGCAGAGGCTCTGAAGGTCACAAAATGGAGTTTTGATGTGGGTGTGGTGGGTCAAGGTGTGTGTTAAAGTGCCTCTGTGGGTGGGTGGGTGCAGTGCCGGTGCAGAGGGGAGGAAGGGCTCTCATGGCCCATTGTCGGGCGTCAGGAGCTGCTTAGGAGCTTTGCAGGGGGAAAAGCAGTTTCCCTGCACATCCCCTCGCGGCGTTCGGGCTGTCCTCGGGCTGCAGCAGCAAGCGGGAACCATCGCTGGGGTCTCACAGCGTGACGGTGCGTATGAGTGTCCTGCAGCCTCGTCACCACTGCAGTGCCAAAAAATGAGGAGGTGGGGGACATGGAGGCACACAGGGCAAAAAAGGGAGGCGGGCGAGGAGATGCCAGCACCGGTGTTTTGAGTGTGCTCCATCCGTCAGGTGCCAGGCACGGAGGGAGGTTGGGGCAGGAGAGGCAAGGGCAGCAAAGCCTGCATGGGTAACTTGACTTTGCTTTCCCGATAAGCATCTCCTGGTCCTGGTTTTGGTAGGCAGGCAGCTGGTGCAGCATGGTCATTATTTATCTGCTTGAAGGTGAAGGAAGCTGCAGGTCCTGGCATGGGGCTGTGGTGCAGCCCCAAGGCTGCACGTGGCCAGTGCCCTGCCTGCCCGGACTCCAGGAATCCCCCGTGCTGTCTGTTGTGTGTGCTTGTGTGTGCAAAAGAATATCAGACTTCCAAATACCTGCATGCTCTGCACCTTGCAGAGACTTCAGTATATATCTACCTGTGCTACACTTGTGGGTTTTTTTAATCAAGATAACTATACGCATATAAAGCCGAAGCCCCAGTCAGTAAGAATCTGGTGGCACAAAATCAGATATAAAGAGAATAAGTAGCTCAGACTTTAGCCTGCTCTACAGAAAGTAGATATTAATAGCCATTAACAATTAGCTTCATATTGAAAGAAATTTTCCATGCTCCCTCTGGCATTAAGGCAGTGACAGGGTTTTTTTCTGTTATTAAGAATTTCTGTAACAACATCATACTGCTTTCTTCTTATACAGTATGCTGATAATTGCAACTAAGTTGTTGCTCAGTAACAGATACTGGAGAACAAAGAAATGTGTTTTACAGAAAGTTATTTTCCACATGCTGAAAGCTGAAGCTTCCTCTGTAAATAACAAATTCAGAAGATTTGACTTTTTAAGTTTTCTCATAACTTCTGGGTATCTCCAAAAAGAGAACAGAGAGGACATTTCTCCAGGTCCCTCTCAGGATTCATGTTGATCCTTCTCTAGTAACTTCTTTTTCTCTTCTAAACCTCTTATAGGGGCATTTGGATGCCTGCCTTTCCTTGCTGAGATCTTGTCTGGCCTTCCGCTGCTCCTTAAGTTACACAATATAAGTGTATATAAGTGTAATATAAGTGTATCCCAAAGTAAAGTGGTGTTATCAGTGGCAGATCCTTAAGAGAATGGAAAGGATTGCATACCTGTGTGTAGCTGATTGGACACAGATAACAGATGTCTTAAGATTTCATGATCCAATCCCCCAAAATGCCCATTGAGAATAAACTAATAAATCAATAATAAAAAATCTCATTAAAAATTATGTACCCTTTGCATATACGTGGGAGAGACAGGCAGAGGCAAGTAACAGGAAAACAGCTTCCCCCTTAGAAAACACCAAGAACTTTTAAAGCAAGCTGTAAATCTGATCAATACTCTGTAGAAATAGAAATGTCAATCCATCCAAGTTGGAAATGACATATGGAAGAACTGCCTTTATTTCCCCGTGGAGCCAGTACTTTCCTGCAAACAACAGAGGGGGCCACACATGTGCAAAATGCTCTTGGAGCAGCCCACAGTGAAATCCAGCACCAGCTCCACGTGATGCTCCAAGAAGTTCTACGTGGTGCTGCCTCTTCCACCAGTGGTCACTGGGGGGGCCAAGCTCTCATGGTTGCAGATCCCCAATCCGTTGCCTGCGGTGGGGAGCATCGGCACAAGCCCGTAAGGAGAACATAAGGGCAGTGTCCAACCTCAGCTGTGACTTTCAGCAAGGCCACCGTCCACCTACACATTACAGGAGAAGTGTACTTGGCCTTCCCTACAGCCGTCTTCTAGAAAAGTCCAGAGAACAAGTGCCACATTCTTATAAAACTAAGCTGCTGGCTAAGTCCATCCTCAGCTCAGAAACTTTCCAGGTGTGTGAGATGGTTGAAAAGCAGCGAACACTTAATAATCCACACAAGTCATGCTGGAAAAAGTCTTGCAGTAGCGTAAGTCAAAGTACCTCTACTCAAGGCAAGGAACCTGGTGGATTCAATCTCAGTAAACTTATCGCTGCTGAGGAGCCCCCCAAGTAATAGAGAAATAACGCCCAGAGCAAAAATACAGAATTAACCAGATTCTGTCAATTAGCAATGTTTAATGGGATGTGTTATATATATAAAAAAAAAAAGTTTTAATGTTTTTAATGTGGTTGCACATAGCCTGATTTATGCCCCCCCCCTAAATCTAAGAAAATGGCATTTGATTCCTCAGGTAGATGTGTCCAGATGACCTGAAGAAGCTGTAGAAGGATTCTGCAGTCTTAATATCCACTAGAAGCAAAATGAGACCATTCGTGGAACAAGGCACTATTTAGTGTTAAAAGTAATTCTCCCCTAGAACTCACTTTAGGGAACAACAGGATGGGAACCAATGTTGGGCCTTCAATAAATTGAAATGCACAGAAACCTGCAGAGTCATTTGGGTTACAAAGCAAGTAATAAGAAGGCTCATTCCTGAACATGTTTTCTCAGTTTTCTATATGCCTTCTTGCAAAACCAGTGAAATTATTATAGCCCAGATTTTGCATTATCCTGATGAGGAACACTGATTGTTATTATTACTGGGTTTTAGGAGGCACAGAGTATTTAAGCATCTCTTTCCAGGCTCTGCAGTAAGTCTGTAAAGAACTGTAATTGTACCTCAGGAGATTATTTCTCCCTATAGAGTATTCTGCCCCAGCATTTCTAACTAAAAGAAAAAAAAACAACAAAAAACAAGTTAAAGGAAAACCCCATCTCTGGAACTAAGACAGCTTGTACCTTTATGGAAAGGTACCATGCACAGGTATGGTCAGCTGCTCAGGTTGTAGAGGCTACTTCCTTGGCCCTTTTTACAATTCATTCATCATAATACATTCCATACTTTCATTATAATCCATTTTCCATACATTCATCATAAGAAAGGAATCTGATTTTTTTTTACTGTATTTTTAAAAAAGTGGGCTCCATGCCACTGCCTGTGATGAGCAATACTCTGAGCACTGGATAGTAGAGCAAAAAAACCTAAAAGTCTGATTACTCCCAGTGCTGCACAGAAGTAATGCAGTGAGAGGCACAACCTGTAGGAGATACCAAGCGGAGATCTGTTGTTATTAGGCTCTGACAGTGACTTTAGCATTATGGGGAAAAAAAATACACATATTTAGCATCTATATTTAGCATTAAGGGGAAGAAAAAAGAAAATGGAAGAGATGGACCTTAACCAAGATGGCACAGCATATTGGGAGAAACTGTCAGCAGCAAGAGTTTGGGGTGAGGAGTAGATCTTCCAGTCCTGGCCTTTAAGAGTCCAGACTCCTGATTCAGTCCTCTGTACACTGGTACCAGAAGAAATTACTGAAGGACAAAGTAAAACCAGGAGAAGGCAAAAAACCAGAATCCATATTTTAGAGGTGGTTTTTTGGCATGAGGAGAAATGAGGCACACAGAGGGAGGGGAAGACAGATGAGAAGTGGTGTAGGTGAACAGGGAATAGGTTTTCCCTGGTGCTCACTGTCCAAGAAGGGGACATCGGCTGAAATTTTGAGGTGCGTGGTAGACCAATGGTGATACAACACAAGCAAGTTCTGTGGGTCACTGCTATGGCCCTTCTTGGGCAGCAGAAGGAGAAATGAGTCTAAAAAGGTTGTTGGACTTATGGACTATTGAACATAAATGCAGAGATGCCAGCTGCTGCTCAGGTAGTCTGTTAGGTGGGAATTTGGGATATCAGTGGAAACTTTGTTTTATAATTCACACTGTTCTTATCCGTTTTTTTAATAAGTGTGTACTGCCGCAGTCAGAGATAGTCTGCTGGGCTAGGTGAACATCTCATCCTAAGCTGTTCCACACAAGTCTTGAGTTAAAATATATATGCATATGCATACATATATATGTGTGTTGTTTGTATGTACATATATGTATATTGTATATATTTTATATATTCATAGTATAAGTGTTATTTCTATAGTGCATAGTAGGCTTGGTATAGTCTATATTACATTTGGCTCCTCTCTCACATGGGCCAGCTTGTTTTCTGGAGAATTTCTTCCTGATGTGTTCCGTAAGTGAGAATAACACTCACTATATGTTCAGCAAGCAGGTGAGCATCAGAAATAATGCAGCACCTGAAGCCCTTAAAAATGGCTGTATATTTACTGTCCTCCACATTTTTTAATTCTGTCTACTGAGCTCTGAAATGCCATGAACCCATGTCTGTGGAACACATGGCACTGCATGTGAAGTAGCAAATTTCAAAGTCTGGGGAAATTTGCTTTTGTGGTGAGGGACTTATGTGAGACTGAATTACACATAGCCTGCCAAATCATGGGACAAAGCCAGCTACAGAATGACGGGTGGACAGCTGATGATGACTTTTCCAAGTCATTCGAAACGAGATACGTGTTTGGATGCAAGTTCATCTCAAAGCACAGCAGGGCAGGTGCTTCTATACAAAAGCAAATGCCCATGGCCTGACTGATCAAAGCTATGTAGCTGAAAACCAGTATCTTGAACCTCTTCCAGAATCTATCAGCTCTTGAATGTTCAGCTACTGCACACATTTCAGCATAAGGAATATGTAAAGGGAAAGGCACTCCAGAGAGACCGAGCACCCTACCACTACTGCCCTTCTTGCATTGCAATGGAAAAGCATATTCCACATGAGCTGCAAGTCCTATCGTGGCTTGCAGAGCATGTTCAAGCAGCCTGTTGTCACAGCAACAATGGATGACTCAGAGAGCTTCAGAACCTGTCTTCAGATGGCTGCATCATCAATATCCTTGACCAGTCTGGACTGAATCCTTCCTACATAACTCAAAGTCAGCTAGGAAATTGCTAATTCCTTGTTCTGACCCACCTAGGTTATAAGCCTTGTTGAAGGAGCCTCAGCACATACAATTGTCAGCCTCCCGAGTGACGCAGCAAATGCCTTCTCCACCTGTGCTCTGGTCACTCTTCTCCCCTGCTTTACCTCCACTATCTGTGGCCTGTGGAGGCCAGTGAGACTGAGGTGTAGGAAGAGGGTGCTTAGGGATGGATCCCCGTGCTGCTGACAGCCAGCTTATGCAAGCATATCCGTGCACACCCAAGACAGGCCAGAGGCTTCCCAGTGAAGCTCACATCGGTCCTCTGCACTGGCATGTGCAGTCACTCATCGAGTCAGGTCCATGGGATGAGGACAGGGAGCAAATCGAGGCCCTCCTGTTTGAAGAGGAGGGAAATCTTGTGTGCGTTTCCTGAAACCGTCATGGTCGCTCTTTGATCTCTGTTGTGGCTACCTGAGCACCCGCTTTGGCTTTCTGCTTGTCTCTGAGCAGCAAGCAAGGATCCGTTGCAGGAGGGTTTTGCTTTTGATGAAACACCTGGATAATGTGAACCTATTTCTGGCAAGATACTCCAAGAACCACAGAATGGGTAACATGTCAGGGCCTGGTGCAGCGCAAAAGGTGGGAGGTGGAGGCAGTCTCTGCATCTTGACACATTCTTCTGCCAAACTGGCAACATCATCCCAGCGTCAGCAGACCTGTAGAACGAAGTTCACATTTTTCTACCCATCTGACCATTGCTGAGCTTCTCAGCACCCATCCTTACTTTATACAAAACAGAAGTCCCCCACCTCACCCCAAGAGAAGCCAAAAAAATCTCAGCCTCAGCTTGGTGCCCACTTGCTCTTGGGAGCTCCCTGTGCTGGAGGAGCAACACCCTAGCACAGCCACCCCTGCCTTACCCTGGCTGCAGCTGAGGCCTGCGCTGCCCAACACTTTCTCGAGGTCTGGCACACAGCTTCCAAAAGCTTGGGACTCCACCAGGAGCACTGAAAACACTGTTAACTGAAAATACCACCAATGCAGTTTTACCTAATGCAGGGGATCTAGGGGGACACACAGCACCTCCCCAGGCTGAGTTTTATTCAAGAAATAATGAGGTTTGGTAAGTTTCTGTGAAAAAAAGTAGGCACGTTTTGGTCTTTTCCTGTGCCTCTTCTGCCCCTGATTACAGACCTGTAAATCCCACTGACTTTAATAGTGCACTACCTGGCTAAGTGGGGACACGTGTCCCCAGGGAGGTCTAGGACTCGCAGCACACTGGAACGGCGCAGAGCCCGTGGCGGCAGCTGTGAGGGTTCAGCCCAACTTCCAGCTGCTGTTCTTGGCTTGCTGCTGCCCCTGGTAAGCCAGGCTGGGCTGTGTTTGGTGTTTATCAGCACCACGGCATGCTGTCGTTTTCTGCCACGGAAGGCGGTGAAATAATCTGATACTGAGTTGATAACCACGTAACAACGAAACTTGAGTTAGAGACATTAGAGCCAATAGACTGCGCTAGTTACTCCTTCCGAACAGCACAGCAAAAATCTTTTGTTTTGATATTGAGCTTTCCATAACAGTGTTTTTAGCAATGCTACAAATTGCAGTTAAGTGGTTTTTGCTTGTGTCTGTGGCACTAATCTCAGTCTTTGTCCCGCTCCAGTTAATAGGCTGCATTATTGGCAGACAAGGCAGTAAGATAAATGAAATCAGGCAGATGTCAGGAGCGCAGATCAAGATTGCTAATGCCACAGAAGGCTCCGCAGAACGACAAGTTACAATCACAGGATCCCCTGCAAACATCAGCTTAGCACAGTACCTCATTAATGCAAGGTAAGTTCGCTTTGTAAGTGATAATGCTTCTGCGAGATTGCTCTGTCTGCTCTCCAGCAAATGTCTGTCCTGGATAGATGCAAAAAGTTGCTTTGCAGTGTCCTTTTTGCATAGTATTATTATTAATTCCTAATGATTTGTAAAGCCTGTATCATTAGAACCTGTGTTTGCTGTTGGTTTATATGGAAAGGAGCTTAATCTGGTGCAATTCCAGGCGCATGTTGAATGACAAAAGCTGAAAAATCTGAATATTCACATTAGTGTTCACCTAAAATATAGGCGGATAAATTAAATGAAATGACAATCATAAATTCTTTAGAAGAAAATACTTTTTACAGACCCATTTTACTGTCCTAAATGGCAAATACAGTGAAACAAATTGCAAAACAGATTTAATTTACTAGCTGGAAATTGCCACTCAGAGTTGATATTGAACTGACATTTGGTTGCTAAAAAGGCATGGGATTTATTTTTTCAGAGACAGCATCACAAATTTGTAAAAAGCATTCCCTAATGAGACGGGGCGAGACTATCTGCATCTCTGCTTCTTGGTGCCAGAATTAATGAGAGCACTGGCTGTTTAGCTAAGCCATTGTGACGGCTTAAGTGTCTCTCAGTTTTGATACGATTATTTAGAAAAATATTAAAATTGATACCACCTTAACTTGCAATTATCCCAAGAAGAAAGTGTGATGGATATAGTGCTGTCTCATAGCTCTACTTGTAAACAGTGGACCAAGGCAATATATTGTTGGGAGGGGGAGTATCTCTGTATTCGTTTTGTGGGTGGTTTTTTTGCCTTTTACCCCCCCAAAATCCTGTGATATGAACCAAGCTTGGTGTTTAACTATGTTTGCTGTTAAGGTAGTAGCAAGTATGTGGTTTATATGGGGGAGGGGGCTGTAGTTGTAGCAGGTCTATGGCTTCCTACGGTCCAACCTCCTCTCCAGCCCCGTTCTGCAGTGCAACACTGCAAACCACTGTAAATGTCTTAATGGAGGAGAAGGATGTTTTCCCAGCTCTGTGTTACAGCAAGCAAAAATATTACTTTTTCTAGTTCAGACTGAAAGTAGTTTCCTAGCGAAAGATACATCAAGGGGGTGGCATCATGAAGCCTAAGATGAGCCATTTCCAGAATCCTAAAACAGCCTACAGCTCTTTTGATTTATAGTCTTTGTAGCAAATATAAGTCACTTCCGTAAGCCCTGTAATCAAATAAAAATGTGTTCCCTCCTTTAACCCTTAAGGATATGTTCTTCTCTTGGTGTTCAGGGATTCCCCACACATCGAGACGAGAATAGACCCCTTCATTTTTAGTTGCACAAACACCATATGGCATGCATCTGGATCTCAGAAGATAACAATTTAAGAAAGATCTTCAAGACAGCTAAAGCATGCAAATAAAATAATGCACTTATTAATGGCGTTGCAGTGAGCTGCTCACCAGACAGAAACTCTAGTGAACAAACCTCTGTTTGACTCATTTCAGAAAAGCCTATGAACTCTCACATTTCTGTTTATTACTGTTTAATGATTCTTTTGATGGAATGGGATATATATATA
>NW_009692650.1:0-11969 GCF_000703405.1 Apaloderma vittatum
CCCAGACATTACCCCATCAGCACAGTTCCAGACCTGGGATTCCAGCCACTTCTGGCTAAAGGGAAACTAATTTTTGTTGCTATAAAAATACCAAAGCTTGTAAATGCTTGTGGCTCAGATTTAGGTCTCTGTGTCTAGGAATAGAAGCACAGCTGAGAGTGAATGAGGAGAGGAAGAAGCAAACAGAACTCTGTGCATCTCATTCCTCTGAGCCAACCTGTCCTCTCAAGGACAGGGAGAGGAACAAGCCTTTGCCATCCTCTGGCACAGTAGCAATCGCTGTGGCTTTTTTATTTTCGGTGCGAAGGATGCTCATCTCCAGGTTGCACCTGTAGGAGAGATGGCCAAGGCCGTTGTGCCCCACCTGAAGTGCTGACCCATATATGAGTGTGTCAGCCATAGCTGAGAGAATGTGTCACCCACTCAAGAATAGATGACTCAAAGACAAAAGAAATTGCTCAGTTTGGCCCCAGTCCAAAGTCCAAGACAGTAGAAACTCAGCCAGTCCCTTAGAAGATGTTGGTCCATGGTTAGGCCCAGTCTGTCACTAAGGTCTTTGCTGGTGTGCACTGGGCACGGGAGGAAGCGTGAGCGAGAGGCCCCTCCTTTGCTACATCCCTCGGTCATAGCCTGCGTGAAACTGGAGTCAAATCTGCTCTCTGCACTCAGAGATGAGCAAGATTAAGAGTCCCTCCAGGGACCAGAAAGTGGCCAGTGTAAGAGGAGAGAGAAGCTGAGCTTTCCAAAGTGAGCAATCTTCTCCTGAATACCAGAGAGTTCTGGGGAGAAATTTAGCTGGATAGAATGCAGAAAAGAAATTTAAAAACTAGAATGTTGGAGATTGGAAGGGACCTCTAGAGATCACCCAGTCCAGCCCCCCTGCCAGAGCAAGATCCCCTACAGCAGGTCACACAGGAACGTGTCCAGGTGGGTTGGAAAGTCTCCAGAGCAGGAGACTCCACACCCTCTCTGGGCAGCCTGGGCCAGGGCTCCGGCACCCGCACAGCCAACAAGTTTCTCCTCAGGTTGAGGTGGAACTTCCCATGTTCTAACTTAAACCCATTATTCCTTGTTCTATTGCTGGGCACCACTGAGAAGAGATTGTCCCTTTCCCCTTGACCCCCACCCCTCAGATATTTGTATACGTTAATAAGATCTCCTCTCAGCCTTTTTTTTTTTTTCAAGATTAAACAGCCCCAGGTCTCTCCGTCTCTCTTCCCAGCAGAGATGTTCAGTCCCTTGATGCCCCTTGTAGCTCTCCCTTGGACTCTCTCCAGTAGGTCCCTGTCTCTCTGGAACTGGGCAGCCCCAAACTGGACACAGGATTCCAGGTGGGCAGAGCAGAGGGCCAGGAGACCCTCCCCAGCCCTGCTGGACACATTTTTCGTAATGCCCCCCAGGACCCCACAAGGGCACGGTGCTGTCCCAGGGACAACTCGCTGCCCACTAGGACAGTTAAGTGCTGTGTTGCCTCCTGTGCGAGACTCCTGCAGCATCCACGAAACCTTAGAAAACAATGGTGTGGAGAAGGTGTGGCCACATCCAGAAAATGCAGATCCCAGATAGTAATGGTCTCCTGATGTCACTGCACTGGTCCGAGCTTCTGGTTGCCTATCTGGAAAGCAGAAGTAATGAGTGGACATTTAATAGGCTTAGTGAAATGTCTGCCAATATAGGGATGGAGAACATGAGCCCAGCACAAAGTAGAATCATAAAATCTTTTACTAGGCTTAGTGAAATGTCTGCCAATACAGGGATGGAGAACACAAACCCAGCACAAAGTAGAATCATAAAATCTTTTAGGTTGGATGAAAGGGTGGTGAGACTCTGGCCCAGTTTGCCCAGAGAAGCTGTGGAAGTGGAACCTCCCTGGCAGTGCCCAAGGCCAGGTTGGACGGGTCTTGCAGCAACCTGGGATGGTGGGAGGTGTCCCTGCCCAGAGCAGGGGGGTTGGAATGAGATGATCTTTGAGTTCCCTCCCAACCCAAACCATCCTGTGATTCTATGATTCAGTGATCATTGAGTCCAACCATAAACCTAGCAACGTCAGGTTAGTCAAACGAGACCTGCTTCTCATTAACCGTGCTGACTGATCACCTGGCTGTCCTGTGCAAGCTGTGTGATGGCACTCCAGGTCAGTACCACTAATATTGAGCTATTTCTTACAGAATCATTAGCACGGCTTTCTGCAAACCATTGCTGTTGATTTTCCCTGGCACTCGAATTATTTATACTACGCAAAGTGTCAATCTGTTACATTGCAGCACAGATTGAAAGAATAAGATAAAATACTCTAGGGAATATGGCATGAAGCTTTAACTAGCTCTAAGTAACAGCTACTGCTAATTATTAACATTATACATTTCACTAAATTATATTAAAATAATAAAGTATTTCAGCTACTGCATTATGTCACACTGTAATATATCAGAATATAATGTAATATATCAGAATGCATCATTACATTAAAAAATGCAAATAATTTAAAAAGTGGGGAAAATTTAATTAAATTTGATGTAAAATTGTGATGCAAACTCAAACATTTCCCACAGTGCTTTTTGAACTTTGAACACTTTTTGCATTCAAATGCTCTTCATGATCCTCATGGGTTTTGAGGTGAAACGATTCCAAGGTCATTCCTGGAACTTTTCATGGGCTTAAAATGGGAAGTGTGGTGCCAAATTCAAATGATTTTCTTGGTGCTACCCACTTGTGTTTTCTTGTGATTTTGGATGAATACTCCTTGTCTAATACTCATGGGTTATATTGCTGTAGAGGGAAAACCCCTGAAAAAGAAAGCTCGTTAGCCATACTACCGTGGTTTATTTTTATTACCACTAGAAGTAGTATCCCTCTAGCTTTGCCAGGATCTATAATGAAGTCTTCTCAACTGGCCAACAAGGAGCACAAGGAGTTAGTAAAGACTGAGAGCTAAGTTACACGGTCTGGCTCTTCTCCTTTCCCAGGCTCCCTGGCTACTAGTGAACCTGCAAGATAAGATGGATCCTATGCTAAATACTAAGCAGGGTATAAAACCATCAAAATCAAGATGCTCATTAAGGCAAGGCTGTCTTGATGCTGCACAGCGGAACTGCAGTTGTGGAAATCAAATCATGGCTCGGGAGCAGAAAAACTTGTTGCATCTGAAATACAAAGGAGGATTTTAAAGGACCTTGCACAAAAAAAAAAAAAAAAAAGAGGATCCTAAAGAAAGATGCATGGCAGCTTGAGTTTCACAGTGATGACAGGCATACAACCAGGTACTGAAAGTGCATATAGGAAATCCTCAGCTCACGATTGTTACTAGTGTAGGGCTCCCGACTTACCCCTTGGGTAAATCCGGGTAGGAGCAGCTCTGGATACACCTTCGATTTCTGTTCCTACCTCCTCGCCAGCCAACCTAATTGCCCAGTTAATTGCCCTCTCACTGGCCAATCTAATAGCCCAGCTAAATTCAACGTTTGGATTTTCACCAGTAGAAACACCTTGGAAGTTTAACAGCACAATTCTTCTGCCTCCACAGCCCAGCTAAATTCAATGTTTGGATTTTCACCAGTAGAAACACCTCGGAAGTTTAACAGCACAATTCTTCTGCCTCCAAGGGTGCCTGAAGAAAGCTTGTACAGGCAACCAGTTTTCCTGGAGCAAAGACTGATGCTGTATTCTGTTGGGTTTTTTTAAAAGATCCAGACCCCAGATCACATCATGCTTTTGCCAGTTAGTTACATCAGCACAGTCAACCGCATCCAAGAATTCAGGGTGTCAAAGGCTCTGAGCTCCAAGAAATGTCTCAGCTGGCTCTTGGCTCCTCTTGTCTTCTACACACAGCGCACATGTAGACAGAAGGCAGTCACTGTCTCCTGTTGAAGCTGACATCCCAATCTCTCATCGCAAGTGTTGATTTGGGTTGTGTGGCTTTGACTTACCCAAGCCCAGTGACAACCCCATGTGCCACAAACACAAACCCCGTGCCAGCCACACGCGGCGGAGGTGCCATCCAAATTCCTGTTCTGCTTGTTTGCAAAAGAATCGGGGTTCCCTTGCTCCTGTGACTCCTTTTAGCTCAACGCTTTATTGGTTAAACCCTTTGTTTTCATGTGCCTTTTGCATCCTTGACCTTATCTCATCTGGGGTGGGGAAGAAGTCTCATATAGACAAGCCTTGAGAGAGGTGAGCTATTTACTTGTATGTTGGTATTCTGACCGTCAAGCACTACTAAAGCCAATAAATCACGGAATAACTTGCGTTTAAGTAGAGACTCTTAGTGGCGCATCGGCAGCATTTCAACTACTTTGGACGTTTCAAAGCGTTTGACCATGACCAGATCCAACCTTGGCGTTTTAAGATAATAAAGCAATTACGATGGGTGTTGTATGTTAAATATTAGTTTGTTCCCTGAGCAGAATTCATAATATGACCCCATCTGAGCATGTCACAGCTGTGACAGCCTTAAGCACAGCCTGAGCATCATCCTCACAGTGCGTATTCAAACGAGTGAGTATTGTGCTTGCTTTGGTTTTGGCAGCAGGAGACGGGAAGATCTCAAAGGCCCTGTGAGTGGGATACGCAGGAAGAAGGTCCAAGGTCTTCGTGTAGGCTTTTCCTAGTTGTCCTTCACCCTAGCCCGCAGGGGAGAGAGCCCCAAAAGTCATTTTACAGAATTGCTTCAGGTTGCCCACCCACAGAGAGTGCTGAGGGTTTGTGGCAAGGCAAGCCCTACAAAGCCCCACGTTGGTCCTTGTTTTGAAGAACTGCATAAAAGGACATTCAGAGATATGCAATGTGTTTCTTACACTTAGTTCTGTCCCAGAATAAAAAGCACCTGGCACAGAGCTTGTGAAGGGATGTGCAATGCCTGTATCTGCCTCAGCAATTCCAAAATCCTAACGCAGACCATAAAGACACTCTTTAACGTAAGCACAGGGAGCAGAGAGGGGCTGAGGTGGGTGCTGGTGCTCTGAGCAGGGATGCCAATGCAGCACACATGCCCATGCGGCTGCTTTTCCAGCCCTGAGGCACCCAGGACCGGCTCGGCTCCTCTGCACCGCTGCTTGCCATTTCTTGAGGGGCAGATGACACTAAGGCACATCATCTAGTGCCACTCTGTTTCTGAGGAAGACCAGATGTCTGTTCAAATCCACCTCAAAGCTTTAAAAAAACCCTTATATTTTCTGCACGCTGCCTTTGTTTGTGCCGTCTCCTGTTATCTCCCCAGTCTGTTTTTTTGTGACTCAGTGGAAAATCAGCTCCTGTGACAGCTAACAAAGAGCAGGAGGGAGAGAGAGCTCACTTCAGTAACTCACGACTGTGTTTATTTTTCTCTTCTTTGGGGGATTTATTTTATGACTCTCAATAAACTGTTTACAGAAAGTTTGACGGCTAGGCATAAAGTCATTTACAGGGAAACTGAACTAAATTAAAACAAAAATGTTGGTCTGTTTCCCAGCGGAGAAAGAGCTGTTTTCTGCAATATCTGTGCTGCTCTTCCTCTCCACCCACATACTGGGGAAGTTCAAATGCGATAACAGGGAGCTGAGCAGGGATGAAGGCTGAATGAACTGTAGCTGATCTGGAAGACAAAGAAGCTCGTTTATGGCCCAAAACTTTTTGCTTTTTTTCCTGGTCTTTAGATTGAGAGCAAAGGGAAGGACACAGCGCTACAAAAATTGAGAGTTATGTGAAATGACAGTGTATAGCAACAACAAAAATAATAAAATTCTACTACATTGACTTTCTCAAGTGCCCACCAGCTCATCCCAGCCTTCAGGGAGAACTCAATGACCTTTTTAGACATCAGCAAATAACTTACCTTCACAGCATCCCATTCTGCACGTGGAGAAACTGAGGCACGGGTAAGCTATGTGGCTCACACAATGTCACAGACTTTCTCGAGTGCCCACCAGCTCACCCCAGCCTTCAGGGAGAAGGCTTTTTAGACATCAGCAAATAACTTACCTTCACAGCATCCCATTCTGCACGTGGAGAAACTGAGGCACGGGTAAGCTATGTGGCTCACACAATGTCACAGAGGGAGAAGGCAGTAGGACCAGTTGTAGAAATTAACACTTATGGTACCTGTCTTGCTAAACTATTGGATGCAAGAAAGGCTGAGTGAGAGACTCCCTCTTATGCTTTTGTATTTTGTAAATGATAACTTTGTTTTGTAGTTGTGCAGCCTAAAGCTCCATCCACTAACCAGCGTTTCTCCTTACTGCTGCGCTGTTCCATGCCAGACGTAGGCTCTGCGGGCTGAGGAGCCAACGATTGCTTTGGGCCAGTTAGGCTATGCAGTAACCAAAATGCTTCCCTGTTTGTAGGTAAGGTGTTTGGATAAAATACATTTTGATTCAACAGAAGCATTGTGGAACTTTTAATAAAGCCTACTGTACATAAAAATGCTTCTGGTGCTTAGATATTGGCAGATTCAGTTTCTGACTGCAGTCCTCAACCTCTGAAGGGTACTTTACCCCTTCCTTTTAAATCACATGCAGTAACTTTCTTGCTCCTGATTCTTTATTCATTCCTTAAGAGAATGCTAGTTAAATACCAGATAAGTAAATATGTAATCAATGAGACAATTATTGCATGTTAATGCTGTGTTTAATAAGGCTTAGAAATTTAAATGGGTCACATTAAGATGTAGAGTGCACAGCAGGGAAACTTCTTAATGTCACCAACCTCAGTCGCAGAAAAATCGTGAGCTGGGACCTTCAAAACTGAGACACCTACGTGACCAGATGTGGGGGTTGATCTTTTGTTTTCTGCTTCTCGCCCCATCAGCAGGAGGAGTCCTGTCAGGGAACATCTCCACTGTAGAAAGATCACGGTGGCTGCAGAGACGCAAACTGGTAAGCCCACCTGAGCCTTAATTTAAGCTAGTCATGCGTGTGGGGCAGTGCTCCTGTGCTAATAACCTGGACTCAGGCTTCTGAGCTCAGACAGGGAGCCTGGCTGATGCAGCCAGATCACATCCAGGCTCAGCTGGCTTACCTTCAGACAGTTTGGCTGCTGTCACACACATCAAGCCTCTCTGGAGCTTGTCCAGAGAAGGGCAAGAAAGCTAGTGAAGGCTCTAGAGAACGAGTCTTACAAGGAGCAACTGAGAGAACTGGAGAAGAGGAGGCTGAGGGGAGACCTTCTCGCTCTCTGCAACTCCCCGACAGGAGGGTGTGGAGAGGGAGGTCGGTCCCTTCTCCCGAGTAACAAGAGATAGGATGAGAGGAAATGGCCTCAAGTTGTGCCAGAAGAGGTTTAAACTGGACATTAGGAAGAAAAATTTCACTGAAAGGGTTGTTAAAATTGCCAGATGCTGCCCAGGGTTAAGTCACCACTCCTGGAGGGATTTAAAAGATGTGTAGATGTGGTGCCTGGGGACATGTTTTAGTGGTGGGCCTGGCAGTGCTGGGTTAACGGTTGCACTTGATGATCTTACAGGTCTTTTCCAACCTAAATGATTCTATAATTCTACGATCAAGGTAGACCCTATTAATTTTCTCCAGTGAAGGCTGAGTTTTCAGTCAATAATTTGATCCCAACAGGTGGAATGTGTGGAAAGACTGTTACAATAGGAATTGCAGGCACAGTCGGTGCTCACAGCAGAGACGTACGCTGCATAGACCTAGGAGGGATGGAAATCTCATCATCTGAGTCACTTGAAATCGGACGAACCAAAACCCTAGAGAATGTGGAGAAAGAAGAGTCCCCACAAATGAGGAGAGAGCCTCGGCGTGGCCTGATGCCACACTCTACTTCCCCCTGAGACAGGACCATACCCGTCCTCAGCAGCAGACTTGCTCCCCACGCGTGGCTGGAACCCCCGGCGTGCTGCTGGTGTCTGAGCTGCAGGTTTGGTGTGCTACTGCACAGCCCTGAGCCTGGGGCCAGCGATGCTCCTCTGGGCAAGCTGCAGGCTCCCTGGGGTGCCTGGTGTGGGTAAGGAAGGGACAGAGCTGAAAAAGCACTCGCCATTGGGGGCAGTGCGGAGAAGAGCAAACGTCCAACGAATTCATACATTTCTCTCTTCTGTGTCTTCCCCCTCCAGCACTCTCGGCAGCTGGAGGGGCTCCTCTGTCCTTGGAAAGAATCCAGCTGCCTCTCCAGGCAACACAACAGAGAGAAGATATTAGGGGCCTGGAAACTGGGTTTGCTATTTAATCTAGCCCTTTCCTCTGCTTTTCTTAGAGAGAACTGAACAGCTGGATTTCCACTGGCGCACACGGGGTTTTTACCTTAAGACTAATTAGCACAGTTTCACTGGCAGTGCAAAAGCTGCACTTTTTTAGGACTTGCTGAAAAGTTTAAGATGCGTCCTGAGTGTATTTTTGTAGTAGAAGCTAAATTTTACAACCTTTTTTTTTTTTCCCTTCCTGTAACAATAGTAACTCTATCTACCTTTAGCCTGGCCTCATTTTTTTCTAGTCAAGCCTGATCCATTTCAGTTTTTAACTGGGCCCATCACAAGGCTGTCTAAGTGCCTGGGGAACACATTAAAGTGTGGATTTTTTTAATAGTGAAGGTACGTAACCCCTGGCCCAACTTACCAGAAGATGATGGAGAGTCTCTGCCTAAATGCAGTATCTTTCCACATCGTACATACTTTTTCAAGTACAGTTTCATGGGCTTGCAGGATGGGTCAGGAGGAAAGAAAGTCTATGGGCTATTATCAAGGTGGTTTGACCTTCTCTCTTCTGGAAAGCCATCAAATTTGGGGTTCCCCTCTCTCTCCTTTTACGCTACACCAGAGCAGTTGCCTGGATTTACTGTGAACTGTATTGAACAATATTCTTCACTCACCTGTTTTGGCAGCCAGAAAAAGGAAAGAAGTTATTGATACTTATGACATGAGTATTGCAGGCCATGGGGTCTGACTTTTCAGGAAACCCAGCACATTATTTATCCTGTCATGTCGTAATTACCTTCTGTCTCCTGAAATTGGCTCAGCAGTTTCACTTGAAGAGGTTTCATGAACCTTTCTACTTTCCGGCCTAAAAAAAAAAAAAAAAGTATTTTCTGTAATGGACACAAATGGCGACTGTGTTTGCCTCCAGAACAGACCATGTTTCATTGTGACCAGGGAGCAGTGACCCCCCAGAACTGCTCCAACGCAGAGCAGCTTTGCCAGTTCAGATCAGTCAAGGATCTCAGCCCGAGCTGTGGAAAGCAAGGCCACCGTGCCTGATGTCGCTGATACGGAAAATCCTCCCAGCTGAATCACCAGCTGGCTGGAGGGGCTGGGTTGTGTTTGTATAATGGACAACGCTGACCCATCATTTCCATAGATTTCTCTCACAATTGTTCTGTCGGAGACTCTAAGAGAAACTTCTTTCTGTCTTTGCAGTTCACTTTTAACAGAGAGGAGAACAAATCCCCAGACTGACTGAGCATCGTCAGGCACCCGGCAGGTCTTAGGAACTCTTTCAAGAGCCAGGCACAAGAGCTCAAGCATTTCAGCAGTAAATTACTCATCTATTGCTTTGATATTAAAAACAGAGAGCCCCAGAGTACAGGGGATGTAGGATCCGTTTTGTGCATAGACATTGCCTGGCTTTATGTTCTACATGGTGCATCAGATTGCAAAAAATTAAAAAATAATTTTAAAAATCCATGTAGTGTCCCATCTGTCTGGGAGCTTTTCTGCAAAATCAACTATGGATTCAAAGCTATAGAAAAACTTCCAGGTTTCTCCATTCCAGGCTGGGACAAGTTTGTAAATACTTCCAGAAATTGCCAATACACCTGCAGGGCAAGGTCTTTAACGTTCACCCCGCTGCTAGGAAATGCAGAGCACCTTCAGCTCTCCTCCAGTCACAACCAGCTATAAATCCTGCCCTTCAGTTGCTGGAATATCTCATCCTGATGGATGGTTTTTTGAGGCTGAGAAATACAAAACCTCCCTGACAGAACCATAGCCAGGCATGTACATGGGCTTTCTTACTGCTGTATTTGTACAAAGCACTCCTAGTGTGGCGATAACTTACAGTGACACTAAGCACATAACATTTTTGCCCACTAACTTTTTTGCTGGAGTTGTTTATTCTGAAGTTCCCCCCCTTCTCCAAAGGACACAAGCTGTGTTGGCAGTAGCATTGTTTCGATGGCAACCCTGCATCTGTACTGCACGGCTTTGCAAGCACAACTCTTCTCCCAGTTATGCGGTTCTGGAGTAAAAAAACCCTGTTCCCACCTCACTCAGGATCCCGAACGACGATTCAGAGTAAATGGAAGGCTTGGTGTGCCAGACACTGGGTATACACCAAACCCAGTAAAGAGCAGAAAGGGCCTGTCGGTACCCAGAGAAGGGTACCTTGAGCAGTACGAGACCATCAGGTGGAGGTATGCAATGCTGCCACAGGCCAGAACTTGCTCCTAATCCTATCAAAGCCTGTTAGAGTTTGGCTGTTGACTTGCATATCAAATAATTTTCACTGCAGGGGAGAAATCCTGAAGTCTCTCTTCAGTCCCCATTTCTTCTGCCTTTGATGGGAGGAATCCCTGCTGCCTGCCCTGACAGCTACCCCACATCACCAGGGAGCTGGGTGCTGGGGGTCAGGAGGGGAATGAGGGGGACAAAACCTTCACTAGGCTCAAATCAGTGTGAAACCCAAGCAGTTAGGTATTCTGTAAGCCTAGCTTTATCAGGCAGCCAAGATCAAGCTAATGTAAGAAACAGCGCAGGGAAAACAGAATATTTTATCTTTTTACTTGCTAGGATTCTGGGTCCGGGCAGTGGCCAGCTCTCTCTTCCCCAGAAAAGGGCTAAGAAGCCTGGAGACTGTTTTCCTTTATCTCCAAGCTGCTGCTCATTGCAATGTCTGCAAAGCAGTAACACGACATCTGATTGACCCAAATATATCAGCGATCACAGTTTCAGGAATGCTTAACATGCTGTAAATTGAACAGCATGTCAGCTTGGCTGATGTTTAACCCTCTACCAGTCGCCTGGTTTTAAAAGTATTCTAGCTTGTGAGCAGGACTACTAGCCAGCGGGATGGCCCAGCAAAACTTCTCCTTGTTCTCCTTCCAAACAGCATGGTTAGAAGGATGAATATTTGGGGGAGATGCTGCTTCCCCAGCTATTGATTTAAGGGTGTAGTCTCGGCATAGCCTGTTCTTGGCTGTGCGGGTGCCGGAGCCCTGGCCCAGGCTGCCCAGAGAGGGTGTGGAGTCTCCTGCTCTGGAGACTTTCCAACCCGCCTGGACGTGTTCCTGTGGGGCTGCCCTGGGTGACCCTGCTCTGGCAGGGGGTGGCACTGGGGGATCTCTAGAGGTCCCATCCAACCCCAACACTCTGTGATTCTGTTGAGTAACTGCTTAGCCCACGAGAGGCAAGATGTGACAGAAATGAACGTCATGCATAACTTGGAGCTTATGTTCACCTTAATACCAGGGAATGTAGTGTCCTTATCTGTGGCAACGGTACTTCTCCAGGGGGACTTCCCAGTGCAGGCAGCTGGATGCTCACTGTAAGCATAACTCACCCTGAAAGAAATGCAAATGATTCACGTAAAACAAAATACATGTCCAACCTGTGCATAGAATAAAATTAGTTTTCTGCTTTCAGTCCTTTTCCAACAAGCTATGAGTTTTCTTAGAGCTAGTTCAAGACAGAAGGCGGCAGAGAACAGAGGCAATTCTGTGCCATTTCTTTGATAAAAATATTCAGCGTACTGTTGGATAAAAGCCTCCTGCTTAGTGTAATGGTACCGTTCTTATCGACCACTGTGAATTGCAGCAATCACCACCTCCAAGTCTCTTATCTGGTGCTCGCGTGGCTTCAAAGGGTGAAGGTGCAATAAGGTTTCGGGGTCTGAGACCCGAATTCCTTGGGTAACGAGAGGAACGATTACAGCTTGCATTGCATCCGAGGGAAGCCGGGATGGGGACTATTTCTTATCATTTCAGTGCGACCCCCTTGCATCGGAGGGAGGACCCAACGGCCCGCCCCGTCCCACCGGTCGCAGCGGCTGCAG
>NW_009692651.1:0-3712 GCF_000703405.1 Apaloderma vittatum
TATTTTTATTTTTATTTTTATTTTTATTTTCACTACTTTTATTATAGTTATTAAACTGTTCTCACCTCAACCTACTTCTTTTTTTTTCTTTTCCTATTCTCCTCCCCATCACATTAGGAAGGGGGAGGAATGAACAAGCAGCTGTGTGGTGCTTAGTTGCTGACTGGGGCTAAACCATGACACACCTCTAGACACCCTTACCAACACCTAGAAGAAGTAGATGCTACAAACAAACTATTAAAAAAATCCAAACAAAACAAAAACCTCAAAGTTCTTGACTTTATAAACAACAGAAAACATGCAGAAATAGCTGCAGAAAGACTATAATATTGGTAATAGGTTTTGGCAGACCTCTTGTGCTAAAATAGGAAGAAGAATAAAATAGGAAGAAGAAATCAAGGAAATGAGTGAAAGCTAGTAAAGGAACAAACTTTTTGCTTTGTACAAACTTATTTGGTTTCTGAACAGGTTTAATTAACCTTGGAGTACAAATTATGCAAAAAGTTACACCAAATCTACTGAAAACCAGGGCTTTGCATCTATTTATCCTAAGGGGTTTTGTTTTGTGTATCTTTTTTTTTCCCCTAACAAAGTAACCTTCTACATACTAATGGTTAGGTAATAAAATTTGAGGTTTAATGAGGAACAGTACTTCTCTGCAGGTGCAACAGGACAAAGGCTCACTTTCTTGCAGTTACGATCTAAAATCAGTAAAATTTAGTCCTAAAAGTTTGCTATGTACTAGATTATCTGATGGTCTTAAACTTTGTAGTAATTTTAATATAAAGACTTGTTTATTTTATAAAATACATTTTTAGCAATTTTAACAGTGTTGTCAGGAGGTCAAGGAAGGTGATTCTTCCTCTCAAGACTGGTGAGACATATCTGGAGTACTGGGCTCTGCAGTATAAGAGAGCAGATGCTGGAACAAGTCCAGTGAAAGGCCATAAAGATGGTTAAGAGCCTGAAGCATCTCTCATATGAGACACTGAGAACTGGGGCTCCTCGGCCTGAAGAGGAAGGCCCAAGGGGATCTTATCAATGCGTCTCAAAACCCAGTGAAAGGAAGGTGAAATGAAGGCAACAGAGTCAGATTTTCCTGAGTAGTGCCAGTGACGAGAAAGAGGTTGTCGGCACAGACTGAAAACATTTAATTCCTCTGAATAAAAGAAAACACTTTTTTTAATATGACAGTGGTCCAACAATGAAGCAGGTTTCTCAGAGAGGTTGTGGTGTCTCTGTCCTTGGTGATATTGAAAAGCCAGCTGGACACAGTCCTGAACAAACTGACTCTCTTTCAGGAGGTGGGTTGGACTAAGTAATTCCTTCCAACCTCAACGATTCTGTGACTCTATGATTTCTGACAAGTTTTTAAATTATAACACTAATTATTTTTTATCTTGATGTTTATAATAACTTATTTTCACTCTTATAGTAAAATCTTTAAACAACACTTCCACCAAGAGTTTTTGAGAAGCATTTATTTAGAATTAAGCCAGGTAGACAGCTAACCTGACTACCTTTCTCCCATACTTTATAGAAAAGAGACATAACATGATATGGCAAATCTTTTCAAAAATAAATGCTTAAATTTCAGATGTTATCACAAAACCTTTACACTGCAATTTACTGTATTACTTGTCTTCATCCATATTGACTGTAGGTTAACTGTCTGGATCACATCCTTAGCATGTCAAAGACAATGGAAATTCATTCAAACTTAATGGTTAGCTGTGAAAGTGAAAGTAGGGAGCAGAGATTAGATGAGTCATAGACCTACAAATTCTATCAGTACCTTTTGTAGTGGTATCCTGGTCTGAGTTAAACAGAACCAATTCTGTTCAGTGATTTTTTCATTCTCAGCTCAGTGTCTTCTAAGAGGCTGCACTTTCTGAAGTTAGCAGCATGTTTCTGCAGACAGTGCCTGCTACTAGAAGTGATAAAGTCTGATGTTTACAGTTACTGCCTGGGATTGGTATCCAGAAAGGTTCTTGCTTATACTTGTTCCTATAATGACCAAGGTCACTGCTGGATTTGGCACTGCTGTGCCGTATTGGGGGTGCTGGGAAGTAAAAGGGGTCACAAAGAAGTAAAAGGTTGCACCTCCAGTCAGTAACAGACAGGACAGGTAAGCGACAAGAGTATTCCATTCCATGTACATTATATTTGGTATAAAACTGAGGGATCATGGGGGTTAAGCTCTCGTCTTTGACGGCCAGTGTCCGAGGAGGACTCCATTCATTTTTCTGCCTTTAATCCTGATTCTGAGTTCCTGAACCCATCTCCTGAATCTGGTTCTCTGCTGCCATTGAGCCTGGGGTTTCCCTGGTGCCTGACTGCTCTGCAGCATCAGTAGTGATTGCTATGAGGGAGTCTGGTTTAATATTAGTTTTGTATATTTATACATATATGCATATAGTTAATTATTAGGCCTTTTTTTTACTTTAAAATTATTTTTTATTAAAGCTGGCTTAATTTTGTTTTACAATCCATAAGTCCTTCTGCCTTATTCCATTTCCATTCTTGTTCTGGGGAGGAAGAGGGGTTAGAGAGCATCTGTCAGTGTTCAGTGGCTGGCTCAGACCTAACCCTCAACAAGTGAAAATACACATTCATGAACAAAATTACAGAAAATGAGACAACCTTTTAAGAATGTGTTCAGATAGCCAATATGTGTAACACAGAGAGAAGAAATTACTCAAATACCAGATTATTTAGGAAGAGTTCACTTAACAGTTATGGTCATGTGCAAAAAAAGGAAATCTACTTGGGGAAACAACATCAATTTAATTTAAACACCATCACTACCAATTTATCAATCAAATCAGAGTAGATTAGATTCTTCAACTAGGATACGGGAAAGTAGGCTTAAATTCCTATTCTCCATGATTCAGAGAACTCCCTATCCTGGAAACAGAGATTATGAATGTCTACATTGTGCTAAGGGAATGTCATGGGTTAGGGCTGGGCCGACCACTAACAGGGACAGATGCTCTCTAACCCCCTCTTCCCCTCCCAAATGGGAAGGAAAAGGGAATGAGGCAGAGAGACTTATGGCTTAGAGAACAAAAAGCTAGAATAACTTTAATGAAACAATAATGGAAATAATAATGAAATGATAAAAGTAAAAAACTATATACAAGTACATATATTAGCCTGATGTCGAACCCAACTCCCTCCCCTGATAATAGTCACCACTGATGCTGCAGAGCAGGAGGCACCGGGGAAGCCTCAGGCTAAGGGGCAATGGGAGCTGGATACAGGGAGAAAAAGCTAGAATAACTTTAACGAAACAATAATGGAAATAATAATGAAATGATAAAAGTAAAAAACTATATACAAGTACATATATTAGCCTGATGTCGAACCCAACTCCCTCCCCTGATAATAGTCACCACTGATGCTGCAGAGCAGGAGGCACCGGGGAAGCCTCAGGCTAAGGGGCAATGGGAGCTGGATACAGGGAGCTGGATTCAAGAACTCAGGATCCGGATCAAAAGCAGGAGGTCAGGTGGAGTCCTCCCTGGACACCGGCCATTGCAGAAAAGGGACAAAACACTCATGATCACTCAATTTATACCAAATATGACGTATATGGGATGGAACACTCTCATTGGTCACCTATCCTGTCTATTACCCCCCGGACATGCAACCTTTTACTTCCTTGTGACCCCCCTTTACTACCCGGCACCCCCAGCGTGGCACACGAGAG
>NW_009692651.1:3908-36267 GCF_000703405.1 Apaloderma vittatum
TTTTTAGCTACACCCAGGACAGTGAAAGAGGGCCAAAGGGCAAGCACACTGTTGAACCGATAGCTCACTACTTGCCTAGTTCACTCTGAGACAATGAGACAAGTCTACTACAGAGAAAGTTAATCACTAGCAAATCACAGCCTAGTCAGTGCCATTTCACCTTGGGGCCCACAATCAGTCTCTGGTCCCTGGCTATTATTAAAATAACCATAGACATGGATATTAATGGATGCCTCTGTGTGAGTGTGTGTTTTTTATCTTGATAAATTAGAAAAAACTGCTCAAATAGCCAGGAATCCAAATTTGTCAGTGAGCTTGTGTAGTACATGCTAGAATTTGGAGGCAGATGCCACATTTGAGGAGAGAAACAAGCAGTGCCTAAGGAGGTAAGCCTTTTCCCTGGATAATTCTTAGTATGTATATTTGCTTCTTTCACATAGCGTTATTAGAAAAAGCAGACTTAGTGGAATCAGTAAAAGTCCAGAGAGCTGCAGAAGAGACTGAATGATAGACAGAGATGATAAATCACTAGAAAAAAATGAAGAGGAAAAACTTTACAAGTACATATAAGGAACGTTTTAGAAATTAATGAGCAGAAAAAAGAAGCAAATAAAAATAAAAGTTCAGTTCTGAGTAAGTCCAAAGAGAATGAACACACTTCAGGCCAGGATGTTTTCAATCAATGTTGCCATAAATGCAACAGCTGCACTAATGGCTTAGTGGAACTGTGTACTTGAGAAAATCAAGAATGACTAGCAAGTTTGAAAACGTTTACAAACTGGATTACTGTAAGCATAGTATAGGATCATAAAACCTTTGCCATACAAAAGGTGAACAAATTATTAAAACTTAAATATCAACTAACAAATTGCTAAAATAACTGCACATAGTTTGCTGAGTATTTTTTTCACTATGTTTGGTACTTATAACCCAAGCATCATTGGATGCTTTTATTAAGAGGGACCATCAGTAATGCATACAAAAAAGTATAATTCAAGAGTCAGGTATATATCTCAAATAATTGCATTGTCAGTTATCTTCTGTAGTGTATTAACGCATTTGATTTCGGAGGTAATTAAGACAACTTTTAAAACATTTTCTACTCTCAGTCATTTCACAAGAGCAATAAAACTATCCCATGAATTCAGTCTTCAGGAAAAATTAGTCCTCTGCGGGAGAACATCTCTCATGACTGCAATCAAAGCATCTACTATGGCAAGATGTATTTGCTTACTTGTGCTTCACAGTGCAACTTTGTAGTTGAGATTTATTGCAAGAATAAAAATGAAATACAGCCTGTTTGTGGGCAGTATGCAGATCTGCACACATTATCTAAATTAGTAGATCTAAAATATTCCTGTTCATTTTGTATGCCCTTCTTGTTATTTACAGGCTCTAGCTTGGGAAGATAAGCTAGTTTGGCAACTTCAACTTAGAGAACTTTAAAGTATTTGAAGAACTTAAAGGAATTGTATGAATTCAGTGCCTGAGAACTTGTTTACTCATTCTCAGAATTTTAGAAAGAGTGAAAAAAAGTGAAACATATATGTCACAAAATAGAAATAAATTGTCAGAATCTCTTACACTACAAAAAATGAATTATAGCTCACCAAACCATTAGGCTGCAAGCAAGAAATTTCTTCTATATTTCTTCATTTTAGGCACATTTTGTATTTTCTGACTTAGAGGCTCAATTCTGTGAACAAAAGAAAGCGAGGCTTTCTGTAGTCAATTAGACTTTCAGCTTTGCCAATACACTGTCTCAATGCTAGTCCAAAAAGTGTGTTTATATTTTTGTATAACCCAAGAACTGGGAGACAAAGTAATCCTAGTCACCAGCCCATTTTCCTGAGTGACTTTTTTTCTGAAAAGACTCTGTGTGACAAAGTCTGCACTCAGTCATTTTGACACTGACAGTCTAACAAAGTATTCAGAGTACTGCAGCACATTTCAAATGTGTTACACTAAGAAAGGACATCAGCTTCTGAGGCATTTTCAGAAGATATTACTTTGTAAAAATACCACTGGGCTTCTGCTCATGGCCTCCTCATTTTTATTCAGGAATATTAATTGTTTCTAATGAAAAACAAGAGATCACACAGATAACGATGTGTTAACATTGGGATTCTCATCACTCATTGTCATGTATCATCAAAAAAAATTTAAAAAAATTTAAAATTTTAAAATCTCTTATACAAATTATTCAGAAATAACAGAAAAATATTAATATCACATGTTAATATAATTTACTGAATGCATAACCTAATGAAAAACAGGAGGCTTTCAGGTATAATATTGTATCTTTTAGTGTCTCTGATATATACTTGGGTATTTTCCATCTCAGATATTCTCAGTTTGGATTGAGTTTGTGGTTTTAAAATATTTGCATTTCCAGAACCACAGAAATATTCTTTAAAAAATTTACCTGATACGGACATCATTAAATCATGATAAAATCTGACCTTTAATAATATTATGCAGTAATTGTTCAGTATTGTTCAGTATTGTTCAGTAATTTTGGTAGCGTTTTTGATGGTAGTAATTGGTATTTTTACACATTAAAATCAATGAATGCTGTCTTGAACATCTGAAGAGTGTCAAAACCATTTGTATTCTCTCTGATTCCAGAGTGGTAAAGGCTTTCTTCAGTTTCTTTCATTCTATTTCTTTCACTCTTAACCTGCCAATGGTTAAAAAAAAAATATTTTTTTTCACCTTAATAAATAAGCAATTGTTTAAAATAATAATCTTTCACACATGTGTGTATTGATGTATGGTAAGTGAATTTTATGAATTTATGGTAAGTTATGAATTTATGATAAGTGAATTTTATGAATTTTATTATTCAAACATGAATTCAAATAAAATTATTGACTGGTGGGCAAAACTTGACATCTCAAAGCCACTACTGAGATTTTGCTGAAATTCCAGCCTTAGTTCAAATAATGAAGAAAAATTAAAAGTATATATCGTGATGTTATAGTTATTTTTATTTTTTTATATTGCAGGGTATTCTGTAATGTACATTGAACCAGAAGCATGATAAAAGGTTTTAGTAAAAACCTGTGTTTTTTCTAAGCAATATATTTTTTGTCTTTTTTCTTTTAGTACGTATTGTTAGCAAAAGAAAAACAATAAAGAAGAAATTATTATTGTTTCTACAACTGATTTGGTAAAATTTATTTTATGAAAAGTAGGCTATTTAGCTATAGAAAGCTCTAAAAATTCTAAATGACGTGGTCAGTTTTTACTTGAAGGGAAAATTGGAGGTAATTTAAGAGTCTAAAGCAGCAAAGAGGTCTGGATTAGTCAGATAGTAAAGTATAGGCGATTTAGAGAAACAATAAAGGAGCTTTACCTGGAAAAAAAGAGCTGACACTTGACATCATCTTGGTACAGAACAACCATTTTCTATGACTGTGGAACTTACTGGTGTTGGCAGTATAACATTTTTGACAGAACTTTCAGTCAGAAAGGTTTCTCAGTTAAACTGTGGAATTTCTGGTCAAACAGAGAGGATAAAGGATCTCAGGGCTACAAGTAGCCTTGTGATCCAGTGTTAAAAAGAATACTATGTCTGATTCATGTCCTTGGGCTGTCTGAGACAGACAAGAGATTTCAGTTTCAGTCTCTTATATTCCGGATGAATAACCTCATCAAAGGATGTTTAATGAGCCCTTGGTATGTCATTCTAAATTTCCCATGTGGTACAGGATGATGCAGCAGGAAAATTCACTCTAGGTTTTCCAGATTTCGGGATTTTATGGTTTGGTTTTTAGAGTTTTTGGAGTGTTGTGTTTCTTTTTTTTCCCTTTTTTTTTTCCCCTCCCGGAGTTAGTCCTGGATTTCTGGTTCCAGAATTTTTATGTTTTGTTTATTTGTTTGTGGGTGGATTTTGGTGTCGGTGGTGGTTTTTTATTGCCTTGCTGCTTTTTTCCTCAGCTGTGATGTTTTTTCAAATATTTTTTTCTGTTATACTTCAGCAGAGGAGATTTTTTTAACTATAACTCTTTATCTTCTTTTTCATAAAAAATTGGTGCATCCTGTGTTCCACACTTCAGTTAATTTAAGTCCAAAACAACTATGCAGTTAGATCTCTAGCTATATGAGTGTCCAAATTCTATTGGTATCGCTCCTGTTTTTCCTTCAAAAGACCAGTTCATGAATCTAAGGAACAATGTCTACAGAACAGGAAAATGCTTCCACCCTGAGTGACAAAATTAACATATTTCAATCTATTGCTAGATATTTCATTAAAATAGAAACAGTCTGATTTTGCAAAAAAATTAGATCCCATTAAACCCTGGCTAAAAGTATTCACCATTTGTGAAAATTACCTAAATTTGAGTTTTAAAATTTAATTGGAAACAGCCACATTTGTATTACAGCATTGAAGGCACTGACGGAAAATCATTTGAAACTGACTTTTCTGTTATCCCTTGAGAAAGAGATTACTTGTGCAGGAAAAAATCCACAATCAGTATAATTTCTTTGTGTTTTCTATTTAATTTCTAATGTTGCTCTTCAAAGTTTATCTAGAAGCAGGCCGATTCCATGTAACTGACTTTATTACTCTTCTTATTCTTTTTCTCTTCTCTCATTTTAACACTCTAGCCCTACTGGAGTTTGTTATGCTTGTCTTTCTTCAAGTGTCCCTTGTACACTACGTTTTTCCTTTACATAGTGTGTTTTAATCTTCTTCTTTCTTATCTTTATTATTTCTTTTTCCATTCTTGTGACTGACGTGGCTTTCTGTCCTCACTTCCATTCCCTGGTGCCCTATCAGCATTTCTTCTGTACCAGCCTTTCCAATTTAGTTTTCATTTCCTCCTTGAGATAATTCCAGTAGTACTGAAGATTTCTCCTCTAACACCATGTAAGTACTGCATTAAAACTCTATTACTGGTAATTGAGCTAATGTAAAAGTGCAGATTACCTATAATTTATGACAAAGTAACTCTGTATCTTAGGCATTGTAATGAATCACCATTTTAATTTAAATGTGTTGGACACTTACCAAACCTCCCAAAGTGATGTTGGGATTACTTCAAAGTATATTCTAAAACCTCTGATAACTGAAATCTGAGCAGTCCATCCAAATCCAGAGTACAGGAGTTATGCTAGGAGCTGAAATTCAAGCTGTCTTCTTGACCACAAGGAGGGTCAAGCCTCTCATCCATATGTTATGTTTGTTTAATCTCTTGAATCGGCTTCTGCACCTTCTTTTTTTGCAGCAGCCAAATGAAAGTTCAGTCCAGAATCATGGACTGGGATCAGACAGCAGTTATTTCACATGTGTGGAATCTTAGTTATTGTACAATTTAATCACTGGTGTGAGTTTGATTGTTTTCATTACATATATCAGAAGTAGATTTGGACCAATGTTTCAATGTAAGACATTTTCACACTTTACTGCGCTGTGCAATCCCAAGTGTCAAAATTCTGCTGAGTTTAGCAGCTTCATGAAACTGATAAAAAATAGACTTTTAATGAACTAAAAGTGGAAGAAGAGGAAGTCTGGAGCGGATCAGCAAGAGAAACTTCTCTGCCTTTCCATTGTGAGTGTTTGTTTGCAAAATGGAGTGGTCAGCCACAAATCAGTGTTTAACTGCACTGATCGTTGTGCTGAGGCTAGCTTACCGCTTTTTAAGCCAGGAGAGACAGTGAATGTTTTATGTCAGTGCTGGCTCAATAATTCTGCTCATTTACATTTGAAAATACTCAGATGTGTTCTAAGATGTGCACCTAATAAATCTAAGCACATGGACTGTAATAACATGGAAGTAAAATCAGTCCACCAATGTAGTTCTCTACTTTCATGCTTTTTTAATTCTGGATTCAGTTTTAATTCCTTGTTAAATTAAGCCAGGTTATACATTATTAATACTGAAATTCATAGAGATCTGTTGCTAAGGGAGTAAAATAATGTATGTATATTTGGTGTGTTGATCTGCATTTTGAAGTTTCACCTCTTCCTCTTCCTATTTGTAATGTTTATCTTTGAACTCAGGGATTTTGGGAGGAGGATGATGAAAGAGATGTCTGAACAATTTTTTTCTAAAGGAGATGGCAACTTGAAAATGTATATTTCAAAAAGTTTTGTTTTCATAACTATTACACTCGATAAGTATGCATTACATGCCATTAGCCTTAGCAAGGTATTTTAATCTAACAGTTCTGCACCATGTTCACATTAATATGCAAATAGAATGAGAATACAAAATTAAATGGAAATGGAAGTTCGAAGTTAATTGACATTTTTGTCACAAAAGCTCAGAGAGACAGTACTTACGGTTTAATGGCAAAAAGCTAATGTGTCATCCTAGGGAGGGCTACATCAGTCTAGAACTAAGAAGATTTTGCTGAGAAAAAGTGCAAAGTGCTGTTTGTGTATGCAGGTTACCAGCTTCCCCCATGCAGGTGGTCCCATCACCAGAAACCTGGACTAAATTGCTGCCATCCATTAAACACAGTGGCTGCCTGGATAGCTGCCTAGCACAGACTTACGCAGGCTATCTATTCCTGTCAGAAGTATGATATGTCACTGACAAAAGCTTAATTACTCCATTAATTAATAGGACAATTTTCAAAATGCCTTGCAATGCAGCTTGACACTCATTAGTGCCATTTATGAATAATTTCTCCCAGGGTATAATACTCTATAAAGTGTAATTTGAAAGGGAATAATACATGTTTAAACCCTACATATCCATGAAGCCAAAATACATTCTTTGCTGAATTAGTCAGATTTATGAAAAAGCTGTGACCTGTGTGCTGAATGCTTAGAAAGATAATTCTCTATATCAAAACACTTCTATCACAGAACAGCAAGCTTATTCTGGATTAGACTCATTTGGAAGTCCAGACAGCACCTCTTTCCTTATAAGAATTGTTGATCACACTCTAGTTGGAGTCTTATTACCCTTAGATGTGCATGAAGGCCAGGGGCACTGAAATGCTTGGACTACTACTGTACCAAGACATCTATTTGTCTCTAGGTATCTAGAGCACTTTATATGACTGGATAGAGTAGAGGACATTAGATCTTATAAAGATTATTCCATTACATATCTTCTGCAACACGACTGATTTTTCAGGGGAATGAAAATGTAAGAGAAATATGAGTCAAAATAAGAAAAATATGTGGAGAAAGTATGGGCACAGCTCCAATGGTTTTTACAATAGTTAGGTAAGCAAAGGTGAAACACTTTTAAAGAGAATTGTCTTCCTGTTTTCACAGCTGGAAAGCTTCAATATTTTGTTTTGATGAATAAGAGTGTCTTCTAGTGCCTGCTCTGTAACAGTGCACCTTTTTCTTATTGAGCTTTCAATACTTTTTATTAATTAATTCTTTTATGTTCTTTGAGTTCATTCAACATATAGATAGGGTCATAAATATAATCACTGGACATATGGCACTGCATTTTAAAGTCCACAGAAGTATAAAGTTCAAACAATATAGGCCTTTGATAAATAAGCACTT
Source organism: Apaloderma vittatum (assembly GCF_000703405.1). Taxonomy (NCBI): domain Eukaryota; kingdom Metazoa; phylum Chordata; class Aves; order Trogoniformes; family Trogonidae; genus Apaloderma; species Apaloderma vittatum. Next base: position 11,392 of record NW_009692651.1, read on the forward strand.
CAATTCTTTGTAGTCTTTGTATGGATTCAAGAAATTTAAAGCTTCTTATGTTCACTGAATGACTTTTTCTGACAATAGTTTATATCACTTTAGGAGACAGAGTGAAGAAAAAATGGAAATTGTAATGTAAAATAACAAGATGGTTGCCAGAAAAATACATGCAATATATTAACAAAGACCTACTTGCAAGGCTGAACAGCAATGAAGTTGTTTAAGAAAAGTAAGCTACTAAGGAGGGTCTTGAAAAACACTAATTTTGTGCAGACGATGGCACAGTAAGGTAGACTGCCTTATGGGGGTGTTAGTGCAAATTCTACAGTAAAAAATAAGGATTTCGGAAAGGGATCTTTTAGGTTAGTATTCTGAGATTGTATCAACTATGAATTTTGTTTAGCATCCACAAATATCACTGTCCAAATAGGATTCCCTAAAGGAGTTGGGAATTTGCAGTGTTCACCCTCAGAAAATTTGTCTCCTTCAGGCATTCTTCAATGTATGAAGGGAGGCAGTGTGGGATGGGAAGGTGAAAAATATTGCCACTTCCTCTGACTGCCCTGCATAAGTTGCTTGTTAGTCCACTGAAGAGACTGAGCTGACTGTTTACTGCTGCCATGGTTCAGGATTGGATTCCAGAACAGCAGGGAAGGGGGACACAGTAACCTTTTCAGCCATCTCAGACTTAGCCTTCTTGTCAATCAAAGCCCTAAGAATACACTGAAAAAACAGATTTTCTGAGGGTTGGCACTCAGTAGTTTCTAAAAATCCAACTCTGAAAACATCTCTTTTAGACACTCATCAAATAGAGCCCATAAATTTGGTGCACAGCTCTTAATCGGCAAAATCTTTACACAGTTCTACAGCTTGGGCAGCTAAAGCTGTTTGACATTTAAAAGTGCTGATTGCCCAGCAAGTCCCATTAATCTCAGTAGGAACACGTTTAGAGTCTGTGGCTCAAACTTAGGAACGTATGCTCAGTCATAGATATGTGAATAGTCAATTGATGACAGTATTAGCAATACCTGTCCCCCTCCTTCTTCAAAAAGAATAAAAAAAAATGCATACTTCGATTTTTATTTTACTTTCCAGTAAGATTTCCATGCTATGATTTGCTTTGGAATTGATTTGGGCAAGACTGTATTAATGATTCCTCAGTGACTCAGTATAACCAGGTATGTTTTGTGCAAAACATATAGGAGACTAACTTTGAATCATGCTCTGATATGTCTTCTGCACATTCCTATTCAAAGCATAGAGACTATTAATGCACTTACAAAAAATAATTAAGAAAAGGAAGGGAAAAAAAAGGATGCTGAATGGATCACTGATGTTAATCTGTAGCTTCTCTACTCCTTCTCTCACCATTCAGCTCTCCCTCTTTTTCCTAGTTTCTCTTCAACACCAAATAGGCACAAGAAGAGTGGGAGTTACAGATCTGTTTGTCTTTGGCTATTGCAAGTGATAAGAGGATGCTACAAAGCCAGTGCCTCAGGTATTTTGTTGTTTTGTTTTTTTCTGTACTTAATCTAAACCTGCTCTTACAAGATTTTTTTTTTCCAGTAGTCAAGTTCAACTTCTTGGCAGAAATAAGTAGTACTATGCTGACATACTGTACAGTAGTTTGCTAGCCTTTCCCATCTGAAATATCAATGCTGTCTTCCCTCTCTACCAGTTACTAACAGGTGGACTGTTCTTATTTAAAATATCCTCATATTTGATTTAGAGGATATAAACCTCCCAGTGTACACAACTTATTGCATAGAATTATAGAATCATAGAATCATTCAGGCTGGAAAATACCCTTGGGATCATCAAACCCAACCATTAAACCCTACTCTACAAAGCTCACCCCTAAACCGTATCCCCCAACACCACATCTAAATGACCTTTAAACACATTCAATCACCTCCCTGGGCAGCCTATTCCAATGTTTGACTACTCTCTCTGTGAAATTTTGTTTTCCTAATGTCCAGCTAAACCTACCCTGTTGCAGTTCGAAGCCATTCCCTCTTTTCTATTGTAAATTACCTGTGAGAAGTGAACAGCACCAACCTCTCTACAATGTCCTTTCAAGTAGTTGTGGAGAGTCATGAGGTCTCCTCTTAGCCTCCTCTTCTTCAAACTAAACAGCCTCAGCTCCTTCAATTGCGCTTCATGAGATTTATTCTCCAGACCCTTCGCCAGCTTCATTGCCCTCCTCTGCACTTATTCCAGCACCTTGATATCTCTCTTGTGTTGAGGTGCCCCAAACTGGACACAACACTCAAGGTGTGGTCTCACCAGTGCCAAGTACAGGGGCACAATTACCCCTCTACTTCTGCTGGTCACACTATTTCTAATAAAAGCCAGGATGCCGTTGGCCTTCTTGACTACCTGGGCGCACTGCTGGCTCATATTCACCTGCTTGTCAATTAGAGCCTGCAGGTCCCTTGCTGCCAGACAGCTTTTCAGCCACACTTCCCCAAGCCTGTAGCTTTACATGGGGTTGTTTTGGCCCAAGTGCAGGACCTGGCACTTGGCCTTGTTGAAGCTCATGCCATTAACATTGGCCCATGATGCATACTTAAGGAAAGTAAGGACATCTGAAGACTTCCCAGCCACCTAAGAGACAGTGTAAACTAGGTAACTATCTCTGTGGTGATGTTATGCCCTTCCTTGCATTGGAAGAAATAAGAAATCCTTGGTGGTCACATTGATTTAGTATCTGGTGTGTCTGTCCAACTCCAAAGAATACCCATCTAAAGGAGGAAAGTGAGCTTCCTTCCCAGAAGGAAAACAATAATCCACATGTATAGCCTCTAAGCTTAATGATCAGAACAATCAGTCATTTTATGATGATAAAATGCATATAGTCTTATCAAGACTGAGTCTGAGTCATGCTTAGTCTTCATTTCCCACATTGCAGGAGAATTTCATAGCACTAGGCTATCATATCAGTAAGAAAAAAGGGGGAGCAACAGATTTTTAGGCGAGCTGCTGCATTGCTGAAAACACAAGACTCCTGGGAATAGAAGGAGAGATGGTAAAAAGAAATTTCAGTCTGACCTAAGAGAATGCAGACTATTGCTCATTAGCAATACAAACAGCATAGGCTACAAAACAATTAAAACAGTGCCAGGGAAAAAAAAAAAGTAAAAACAAACATACAAAACCAAATCCCTAAAGCGTAGATGTCTACCTTACCATCTGTCATAACTCCACACAATGCAATACGTTCTTATTGGTCTGATGATGCATGTATTTTTGGGCTGCAAGTTGATCCAAGGTGCATTTGAAAGAGTGAAGAGGGTTGTCAGCCAGAAAATGCCATAATGAGGTGTCATGATGGAGACTACCTGTAGCCAGAGTTTACCTTCTGTTAATCTGTGCTATAAGGAATTAACTCATCTCTTACATTTGGATCCTTTTTACCTCCTTTCATTCATATTTCTGCTTTTACCATTGTTTCAACATTCACTTCTCAAATAAGGAAGTTGCGGTTGCTGTCATCTGGGAAGGATTTAAATCCTGATCTGACTTTCTATGCCTGTCATCATTTCCTCCTGACAGTCACGGGAGATTAAGTGCTTGCCTACATTATCCTGAATTGCCAACATATTTCCCAGAACATATGTCTGCACGTGTGGATAAATAACTGTAGACACTCAATGACACTTGTGTGCCTATGGAGTTGGGTGATTCAAAAAAGCAAAATTATCATTTGGGCATTATTTAGTTTCTTAAGTCCTTAAAGTTTTAACAAAGTCACCATCCCTTCTATGATGATATTATGAGCTGAGCCTGTTGGTGTAATGTCCCCTTCATAAAACAATCTTCTTCTTACATGCTTCAGTCCCAAGTAAAATCTTTGAAATAAATCTTTCTGGTTCTATTGTATATAAGATTGCCTGATCCATAAAATTAAGTTAACAGAGAATCATAGAATCATAGAATTGTCAGAGTTGGAAGGCACCCTAAAGATCATCTAGTTCCAACCCCCTCTGTCATGGGCAGGGACATCCCCCACTAGATCAGGTTGCTCAGAGCCCCATCCAGACTGGCCTTAAAAACTTCCAGGGATGGGGCTTCCACCACCTCGCTGGGCAACCTGTTCCAGTGTCTCACCACTCTCACGGTGAAGATCTTCCTAACGTCCAATCTGAACCGATCCATCTCTAGCTTCAATCCATTCCCTCTAGTCCTATCACTACCCAACATCCTAAAAATCCCCTCACCAGCTTTCTTGTAGCCCCCTTGAGATACTGGAAGGCCACAATAAGGTCTCCTCGGAGCCTTCTTTTCTGCAGACAGAACAACCCCAACTCTCTCAGTCTGTCTTCATAGGAGAGGTGCTCCAGCCCTCTGAACATCCTCGTGGCCCTTCTGTGGACATGCTCCACTACATCCATATCTTTCTTGTGCTGTGGGCTCAGTGATTTCTGGGAGTGAGTTAGAAGTGGATATTTTCTAAACAAAAAGGTGGAATGATAATTTTTGAGTCTTTGCAATGAATTATGATACACACTCTCAGCTGAAGCTTTTTTAAATCATCCTTGCTGCTGCATTCCTCACATTCAGTATCATTCTTAGTAATAATAATACTCAAATATTTTACTGTTTGATTTGTTTTATTCGATTCTGATTGGTTATGGCCTGCTGTTCTAAGCCAACTTTGCAATAGTTTGCATTTGTCATCATAGCAATCATTTAGATTTTGCTCATGTATTTGCCAGTGTAGACTGCATAACATTTGACTTCATATTCCTCAGTTCTTCCTGGTTTATAAACATTAAGCCACTGGCACCTTACAAAGTGAAAATTGTAAATGTCTCTCCTTTCCAATCACACAGTATATTCAGGCATAAAAATATAAACTCAGTTAAAAATAAGTTCTGCTAATTAATTCCATTAATTTGGAAGACTTAAAAGACTTTCATCTTTTGAAATCTGAAAAGATATTCTAAAGCAGCTCTTCAATGCTGCATGTATTAGACATTGTCAGTCTTTTAGATATCATCTATAGTGCATGTTTTCTTTCTAAAATAGGCTGCAGAAATTTTCAGAACATAATAATAACGTTTTGGTAATACTTTTTGAGGAATGTATTTTTCTATATATGGTGTTCAATGAACTGGTATTCAATATGGCTTTAAAATATTTTTAAAGTATTTTTAGGTTTAGAAGATGATGTCCAATGGCAGATGATTATGTCACTGAAATGTCTTTCAAGAATCTAGAAATATGCCTCTGTAGACCTCACACATTTCATGTCACATTTATTTCACACAGAATAACAAGACTTTCTTTTGTTTGCAGGTCTTGAGCTGGGTTTGGTCTGTTGCCAAACTGAGCCAATGCTAGTGCCTCACAAAACAGGTTGTGGAATCACAACTTCTTATTATAGGCATATTGATTCTCCATTTCTTATTTGAGTTATCAGCTCATTGAGCTATCAACAAATATTTTTCTACAATCATATTGTTACAATTTTTCTAGAGTAGTTTTGACCAAAAAAAATTTCTTCTGAGATACATTTTTCTTTTCCTGGCATCCTTTTAATATATTTCATATTTTGCAATATAACTGCTTATCAAGTTCACTTATTACAGTTTAAGGTCATTTTATACACAGAACATTATTTAAAAACCTTAGTAATTGTTGCTTAAAGAGTTGCTTGTTTGCATTTCCCGTGTTCGTGTCACTAGCTGTGTCAACCTTACTCACCATAAGCATTATAGAATCCTAGAATCATTGAGGTTGGAAAAGACAGGATAGGATAAGGGGCAACTGATGCAAGCTTTCCACAAAAACATTAGGAAAAAGATACTTTTCATTGTGAGGGTGACAGAGCACTGGAACAGGTTGAACAGAGAAGTTGTGGAGTCTCCTTCTCTCGAAACACTGAAACTCCCCCTGGACGTGTTCACATATGACCTATTCTAGGTGATCCTGTTTTGGCAGAGGGCTTGGACTAGATGATCTTTTGAGGTCCCTTCCAAACCCTACCATTCTGTGATTCTATGTGATTCTGTGATAGTGGAAACCAACTGTTAACACAGCAATGTCAGATCCACCACTAAATCATGTCCCTAAGCACCACGTCTACACAGCTTTTAAATACTTCAAGGGTTGGTGACTCCACTGCTTTCCTGGGCAGCCTGTTCCAGTGCTTGACGAACCTTTTGGTGGAGAAATTTTTCCTAGTATCTAAACTAAACCTTCCCTGGTACAACTTGACACCATTTCATCCTGTCCTATCAACTGTTACATGGCAGAATAGACTAACTAGACCCATATACAACCTCCTTTCAGGTACTTGTAGAGAGTGATAAGGGCTCCCCTCAGCCTCCCTTTCTCCAGGCTAAACAATGTTAGTTCCCTCAGCCACTCCTCATAAGACCTTCATTCATTACACATAAAAATCTTTCAGACTTCATGCTCTGGTTGAGCCAAAACAGTTAAATAGCTATTAAGTAATTGCAGCATAAAGAAAGAAGAATAAAAAATGTACTAAATTAGTACTGGAATTTAAGATGTCATCTCACTGGAGTTAGTTCAGGGATCTCTAATCCACTCCTACATTAGATTACATTGGTATGCTCTATCTCTCTAGAGATTTTAGTGTTTCAACTGTTATTGCCCAGAAAGCAGAGAAAAGCAAGAATTGCATCTAACTGGAAAAAAAAGTCAAGGTAATGCAAGAGCAATATGAAACAGGGACGTAGGCACAGGTGGAGACAGAAAGACAGAAAAGATGACAGGACCAAGAAATGCAGAGCAGGGGAGATGCAACTAGGACAGTGCAGCAACAGTAAAGGAGAAATATAGAACATGGATCTAGTCAGGAGAGGAGATTGAGAGTTAGTGAAGAAAGTAAATGTTTTAAAGTACAATGTGAAGGAAATTTAATGATTTCAGATCACTTCCACTGCTAAATTAGTTGAATGGGTACATATTTTTTTCTTCTTTAATCAATGGTGATACAAAAAGCATGGGGATGTGAAGGAGAAATTGTAAAGAGACCATTCTTTTTTGATTGTTTTGAAACTCATTAGCATTTTATATCTCGGGAAACCTGTGACTATAAAGTTGAATAGCAGCTGACAGGGTAGCTTTAAATAACTTTTGCTGCAGTCGCAATTTCTTGTTACTTCTTTAAATCCAAGTTTGTTTTTCTTACTTAAACATTTTCTTTAATATGCCTTGGGAGTGTTGATTCCTGATCCAGTTATTGTTTAGGATCTATGCATAAAATTAAAGAGTGTAGATGAAATACCATGCCTGCCAACTTCAAGCTACCTGCCATGGCAAAAAGTTATAGATTCATGTCTGTGTTTACTGTCTTTCAGTTTTTCTTTGGACCAGAAAATATTGTCTTTCCATTGAGTGCTGAACTGGTAGGTGGGACAGAATCTCATCTCAGAACACTCAGCTGCCTAGTGATTAGAGTTGTAGATATGCGTTCATATCTACCCTGGCAGAAAAATGAATTTGAAATTAGCTGTCCTATATCACAAGTGAAGTGCTCTGTTACTGAATTATCAGAGAAAAGGAGGGGTATCTGTAGCTTGATCCTTTCTTCCAGCCTTATTTATAAATGTATTAGGTCTCTGATCATATTCTGGGCCCTAATGTCTGCAGAGACACACAGATATGAATCTCATATGGATTTAGATGTTCTCTGGAGCAGGGAGTTAGTTGGCTATGTCCTTAGAGGTTACTGTATCCCTGGTTCACATTTTTCCCTACATTCTATCTGACTTACTGCAATTTATATATTTTTTTGTGTGTATGTGTTGACCTTTGTATATTCCATTCTTTAACACCAGCTTCTACCCAATTAAAGCAGCAAGCACCCAGCTGTCTGGATTGCACAGTATGAATTTCATGAAGTAGATGTGGCATAAATTTCCCTTGTGAATGCATAGTCTTAACAGCCTGTCTCCAGGCAGCAATCAGGACCCCATTGATCTTGGCAAGGTGCAGCCACTGATCCAGAGCATTCACACATAAGCTCATGACAAGACAGAACAGATGGAGACAAAGGTAAATAGTAGTGTGATGAGAAATAGAGTAACAATGAAGTTCAGTCCATCTGTTGTTCCAGTAGGCACAGAAAATATATTTGTCCTCTCTTGTGTCCCACTGCACCACTTCATCTCTCTGGGTACAGAAAACAGCTTGGTAGATAAATGGACAGGGCTCTTCTTTGACTGTGGCAGGTGTATTTATATGTCAGCCTGACCCCCCACACAGACTTTGTTCCCTCCATCCCTCTCTTCTTCTCAGCTCTGAACCATCCCAGTTCTCTTGGCAAGGTGGATGGGCACAGTGCCCTCACTGTCTTTGTGGAACAGCAGTTAGGTGCTGAGCGAGGAAAGCCATGCATAAAGGGCGCAAAGCTTTTCTTTGAGGCTAAAGCTCTCCTAAAAAAAAAAAAAATAATCCAGGAACTGTTCTCTGGTTCCAAGACCAAGTGGCATGACATAGCTGTTGGGCAAATGACTACGTTCTCTTACCCTCCAAAGAAACTATCCACATCAAAACTGCTTACTAGAGGTGGTCTTTGATGCAAACTGTCCTTCAGCTGTTTCAAAACGTCATGTGGGAACACACTAGATAGTGCAGGTTAAAGCTGAGCCATAGTTAGTATATTTAAGCTGCATTGACAGTCACAGGTCAGTGCCTGAGAGCTGCGCTTACTGAATCTGTTAATGTAAGAATAGTCTGAGCAAATAGATCTACCTGACACTTCATGAAAGATGCAAAATGCAGGCTCATGGGGGAAGAAATAACTAGTTGGAGTTGTTTTGAAGATTGTGACAAATTATCTCTTTCAACGGTTTTGATTTGATTTGGTTTCGTTTGGTTTCTGGTTTTGGGATGGAGTGTCAGTTTGATCCAGGAAAAGGTGACCTTCCTATTCAGAAATCCTGAATGCTGGATCACTGTAAATAAAACAGCAACTTTCTTAGTAAGGCACTAAATGGAAAGCTGTGAAAATCATTCAGGTTAGAGGCAGTTCTCATTAAATTTCTATTTTACTACACTGCAATACTGCAAAGTGACCATGACTATTTTAGTATTCTACTGGTTCTCACATAGTCATCATCCTGTGTTCCATTTAGTCAGTGTCATAAACTAGAAGGTTGATTCTCTGAAGTGCTCAGTGTGAAGTGCCAATCACCTTCCATCCGCCTAGTCCACAGACTGCTTGCAAAAACTCTCCCAAGGGCAACATCTCCTTCTTATTTTCTATATCTAAAAAAGTGAGGGGAAAAAAATAAAGAAAGAACAATAAAACAACCAGACAGTTAGGCCTGTGTCTTCAGAAAGCAAAGAGATTTTTGTATAAAGTATGTACGAATTTGACAGGAGATGACTTTACAATACTGCTGAGATTTGCAGCATCACTTAAGATAATAGACCTGATCCTGCTTTTAGTTTGTTCGGATTTAACTGCCATTCAAATATTTAATTTCTTGATTTGTTAAATTAATTCAGCATAAGGCTGCTAGCTATAAACACAGGTGAAAATCATTTAAGTAACACAGTTGTAGCAAAATAATAATTTCGTTATTATAAAGACTTATGTTACCTCTTATTTTAAAGAATTAATTTTAGCAGTCTTAAGTGGAAGACTGACTTGGGTATATTTACATTTTTGTGCCTACATAAAAATAATTAAGCTGATATTTCATCATAAGAATAATTAGAATAACTGAGAAAATAAAGATCCTAATAAATATCCTCCTGTACTTTAAAAACAGAGTGCATTAGTAGAAGAGATAAAGTAGGAGCAAATATTAAAAGTATCATTAGAAAAAAATGTCTATATGTCATCAGTTTTTATCTGAGAGACCTTTGATCAAAATACTATATGAATTCACTCAACATCCAACCTTCTTTTAATAATAAGGTAACATTTTGATCTTCATGTTTTGAACCAGAAAATAAGAGTTCATAGCTAGATATTAATTTCACATGACTGTTCAGTATTTTAAATAACAAAATATTTGTGTTTACAAGATGGGAATTTCATACTAAATTGAATTTTTTAAGCCATTCACAGACTGTATATAAAAGTAGTTTTCAGTCTGTTTTTCTTTTAAAATATTCTAATTTATAAATATAAAAGCTACTTTTAAGGTATTAAAGGACATAACACATTTTCCATTGAATCAATCTGTTAAAAACTAACAATTCTTTCAGCTCTCAGATGGTACTGTATAAACAAGGTGTTTCATCAGTCGATTTGAATTTTTGTGTAAATCTGCATAATATGGGTGTAAACAAATATTATGTGGTCTATTTCTGGATCACATATTTAATAATAAGAATACTTAAAATATTTTAAGCTTAAGTCTGTGTTACGAAGAATTTAACTGGAGTCACTCATATACTCTTATCCTCTCAAAAAATTCCAAAACTGATTGTCCAAAATAGAAAGCGATTAATTAAATCAACACCTGTGGCAACAAAGTAATTCTTAAGGAAGCAAACATGTTCCTTTTCAGACGCAAGTGCACTTGTCTTGACAGATGTTACTAGAATTTGGAGATGAGGTCTAGCCTGACACTCATTCTGCTGCTCTAAGACAGGTTCTTACTAATCTACTGCATATTCATAGATCATTACAGTAGTAATAATAATAATGATTACAATAATGTTGGTAATAACAATAACAACAACAACACAAACTTGAAAAATAATTCCTGAGAGCTGTGGGAAAGATGAAATTCTGTCTCTATTAACTTTTGGTTATTTTAGTGATGAAAGCTATGCAATAAACCTTTCATTTTTTAAAGGAACTGACATTTGCTGATGTACATAAATAGGCCAGCTGTTCCTTTTCAGGGGGTAAAATATAATATACAGTTAAATCTACTCAAATTGCTATAAAAATCCCCAAAGTAAAGTTGAAAGTCCTTCACTGGGGAACCTGAACTATAAATTCCTGAGTAATTAGGAAGAAAATAATTTTCAGTATAAAGTAATGCATTCAAATATTTAAGAATGCTGTTTTATGTTCCCAAATGGCAATAATTTAGGAAGTGAGAAATAAAGACATAAAGACAATCATTTTGCTATTTAATAGGGAATGTGATGGGTAATGAAGCAAGATTACAATTAAATTCTAGCATGCTGTGTCCTACAGGAAAAATCAGCTCTAATGTTTCTAACCTTTGTCAACTGGCAGCACTACAGTTCTGATCTCATAAGTAGTTATCTGTTCTGTCTGTACAACATTGACCAGAATTAATACTGCAAGACACTAATGGAATAAATAATCTAGATAATCTTAAATGTGTAACACACCACAGTGATCACAGAATTGGAGAAATACCCTATGGATTGCAACTTCACATGGTCAGAAAAAATTACAAGCCACATTTGCCAAATTGCAATGTCTAAAATTAGGAACCTGAAGTAATATTTTGTCATCTCACTGGGCAGTCTGACTTTTTCATGAGTACTGAGCACTTCCGACCTTATTAATGTTAATGAGACCTAAAAGCCCAGAAAACCTCTGAAAACCTGGCAACTTTCTTTCATATGGCTATCTTCAGTTATCAAAATCAAAACTTGTAACTCAGAAGTTTTTTCAGGTTTTCATCACATGGTAGGGAGGCATGATGAAAAGCACAAGACCACTGTTGATTACTTGGTGCTAGGTATTTAGTAAATCAGTTGGCAGCTAAAGCTGATAAGCTAATGCAATGAATTTTTGAACAATAGCCTTTCTTTAGTTGGGGAGACACTATAGGTGGACATCCAAAACGGAGTAGAATTTCTCAGCCTTGACCTGACCCATCAATGGAGAGGAGAAAGTGTCATATTCTTCTAGGTCCGATTCATGTCAGTCTAAAGACAACTGGTGGTGCTGAAGTTCTGTTTTGTGTGAACATTTTTGTTTTGGAAGGAAGGGATTGCTATCAACTTGTTTAACCCATTCTGTTAATCAAATAAATTGAGATTATATGTCAGTGAGTGGCATGGGTCTGTTCTACTCACCACCACTCCCAATCTCTCCATGACAATTTGCAGACACTTGCAGAAAGGAGCAGTTTGAAAACAAAGCTATATGGAGCCATCCTTACAGAATACTAGAATTGCCTAAACTTCCTTAAGGCTGAGTCATCCCAAATTCATGGAATGTCTGTACTGTGGATGTGAAGTATGGAAACAGAACAGGTATTTATCCTCCAGATTAATTCTCAACACATCACAACACAAATTCTCAACTCAAATTGCACTCTACTTATATCTTATGTTAACGTAAATATTTCTTTGTGGTTTTGGAGAGATGGCTGCATAAAACAGTCAGAAAAGCATGCAGTCTAGGGACTGGAAACTATACAAAAAATTTTCTGTGAGCTTTTGGCACCGAAGTCATGCAATCAAGGACTCCTTAAAAAAAAAAACAAACCTGCTTATTATCTAAAAGTTAAACAACCTTCTTCAAATGTTTTATTCTATTCTTACATATTACAAAGCTGTAATAACTTTTTAAATCCTTAATAATCATAACTAATATAAATTTCAATTCAATAATGATATTTCTACTGTATATGAAATGGAACTTTAATCCACAATTTGTAACCAATTGCTCCATTACTTTATTATGAATTATACTGTATCATTATGCCTTCACAAAATTATTGACAGTCACTTTGTTGTACAGCTTTCCTTCCATGAGTTTTAATCAGGTGTTAACATTTTTTCTGTAGTTTGATCTCAAGCCAGAGATTAAGTAATATTTTGTACCTTCTAACCCCCGGTATCATAAGAGCAAAGTCACTTGGGAAGAAAAAAATGAGGAGGTCAACTGGTCCATGTCGTTACTAATGATGAATTGCCCTTTATCATGCACTTTACACTGTTATCCTCAAAATTTATTCCGAGATATCATAGGTGAGGAGATTTCAATCACTCTTAGTCCAAATTAATTCCAGAGCATAATATACCTAATTGCCGTTTTTCTCTATAATCAGGCCTAATTATTTCTCTTTTAGTCCTATTTTCTTCTTTCAGCTAGACCCAATCATATGGTGAATCTCAAAGTAATTTTCTCAGTGTTTGTTGTTGGCCCCCAAAACTTCTGCTGGTATAAATGATGCTTTTTCTAGTCTAAAGAATCATTCATATGAGAGCTATACATGAGTTTAATCCTTGAAAGGATTTGGGATACATTCTACTTGAATTTTAGCTCTCAGAGAGAACAAAAATCTGATTACTTGGGAACAGTGTAGAATTCCACAATTGTCACCAGGTATTCAAGGGGCTGAATGTAGTACATGGCTTGCTGAAATGTTTACATACCAGGTTTTTTTCTGAAACTGGCTGAAGTCTTACACTGCTGCAACAGAAGTAATTTTTTGATAGAATGAATCCTTTTCATATCCCATCTATAAATATACATGTTTCCTGTTGGGTAGTTTCCTGAAAGGTTAAATGTAGCTGAATGTCTCTTCTGACAGATTTCCAAGTTGGCCAGTGCTTTGAGGAGGGTCTACTTGTAACTTTAAAATGGTGAGCTTAAAAAATAGGAAAAAGTTTTTGTAAACTTGTAACTATTCCTTCTAAAAAAAATTGATTTCATAGACTGAGTAAGAACTAGTAAGTACTAAAGAAAAATATTTTTTTAAAAGCAGAATGAGATAGACTAGAAATATAAGAGGTTATTAGACAAATGAGTATTCTGCCTACAGTTACCTTGCAGATCAAGTGCTTTCCTTCAGATTTACTCTCAGCATAGGAATGCCATGTTTTTTGAGGCCTCAGAAAATCAACCCAGTGCTCTTTGATTCACTAGAGAAAGAATTGTCAGCTGTCACATTTGAGAATCCTTATTTCTTCTTACCCTCTCACTGCCCACAGTTCTTTGGTTTCACGGAAAATGTTCTTTCTCCTTCCAGGAATTCTAATGTGTTGATCCTGATGACACCAGAAGATAGTCGTTAAAAAAAAACACCACCAATGAAATTGTGAACTGCGCATAAAGACAATCATCACCCAAGAGAGCATCACATCTCTCCATACCTTGTTTTCCCATAGTTTTTCTGAGTTCAGGAAATATTACTGGTGAGATATATTAATCAAAAAGAAATGTTTGCCTTACCCTGACAAAACACGTAAACTCACAAACTTTAAGGAAGATACGAAATATCCAGCAGCAAAACTAAAGTTTGCACAATTAAGGTTTGAAGACACATCTGTACAGCAATACATAGTCCCTTGCAGAATACATAGGTGGTTCCAAACAAGCTGGACTTTAAAACTGTAAGAAATATTATTCTCTCAACATAGCAGCCTGGCTGAGGAGCAGTATATGTGTGAGCTTAAACAGTATCAGTCTCTTAACAGTGCATTTGCAGTAGGCTAGCATGACCATACTACTTTTTGATCTCTACTTCTACACCTGCATGATAATGTTTAGACAAACCTGTTCAACAGAGAGTTGTTGCATATGTTAAGGACGCATTGCACTGTTTCTCACAGGTTTATTGCAAATCACAGAATCACAGAATCAATCACAGAATGATAGAGATTGGAATGGACCTCAGAAGTCATCTAGTCCAATCCTCCTGCCAGAGCAGGAGTAAGGTCACACAGGAATATATCTAGGCTGATTTAATGTCTCCAGAGTAGGAGACTCCATAACCTCTCTGGACAGCCTGTTCCAGTGCTCTGTCACCCTCACAGAGAAAAAGTTTTTCTAATATTTTTGTGGAACTTCCTATGTTTCAGCTTGAACCCATTGCCCCTTGTCCTGTCACTGGACACCACTGAAGAGTCTGGCTCCATCCTCCTGAAATTCCCTCTTGACATATTTATAAACAGTCTCCTCTTCGCCAAGCTCAAGAGACCCAACTCCTTCAGCCTTTCCTCATAAGGGAGATGTTCCACTCCCTTCATCATCTTTGTGGCTTTGTGATGGACTCCCTCAAGCAGTTCCCTGTCCCTCTTGAGCTGAGGGGCCCAGAACTGGACGAAATACTCCAGATGTGGCTTCACCAGGGCAAAGTAGAGGGGGAAGAGAATCTCTTTTGACCTACTAGCTACTCCTAATACACGCCAGGATGCCATTGGCCTTCTTGGCCACGAGGACACATTGCTGGCTCGTGGTCATCCTGCTGTCCACCAGGACCCCCAGGTCCCTTTCTCCTACACTGTTCTCTAACAGGTCAGTCCCCAACCTATACTGGCACATGGGGTTGCTCTTTCCCAGATGCAAGACTCGACAGTTGCCCTTGTTATATTTCATTAAATTTGTCCCCGTCTGACTCTCCAGTCTGTCCAGATTGAAATACACATGCTCCTGTTCATGCACTGAAATTTTGTAGAGAACTTCACAGCCTTAAAACAATGCAAACAGAAATGATTCAGGTTTACTTAAGAGTAGTAGTAACCTTAACTTTAAATAATTCAACTGTTTAATTTTTTGGGGTTTTTTGCATTATATCTCAATTTTGTATTATGAGCTAGAATGGAACGGTGGTGTTTTAATTATTATCCAAGGAAGTACTTGGACCCTTTCATGCAATTTCATGTTTTATGCACTTTTGAAATGTTATGAGCTGCCAAAAGCTAAAGAAATTTTCTTATTGCAACATAAAGCTATGGTATGGTCTAACAATTATACAAAAATACTTTTGTTAATAGACTCTTTCCATTATACATAAACAACAGTGATAAATAGCTCTTATTAATGCTTCACCACTAATCCATCAGCTTTAACTAAATCTCAGATGACCTAAAACTCTCAAGATTTCATCCAGTACCCTGCCTTAGCTTGCATGCTTCAACAGTTTTATTATGTTAGATTTCTTTCTATATAGGTAATACACAGATAAACTGATCCACTGGGGTGCTGCCTTGTCTTCAATATTCAGTAGATTAAATGAAATCCCAGTCTGAGTAAAATGAAAAAAAAGTAGTAATGACAAACACATATAAAACTTAAAGAAAATAGTATTGTACAACACAAGGGAGAACCAAATGCAATTTCAGTATTTGATAATTTCCCTAAAGTTAAATTATATCCAAGAATTTTATATGAAAGGCATATATTTTTACCAATATGAAAGTAAATTAAGTTTACTTTCTAAGTAAATTTCTGCAGGTAGGAAAGAGGATAGAAATGTGATTTTTTTAGGAATCCAAGTTTAAGTCAGTGTTATCGACTGAACAAAAGAGATAAGTACAGGGAAGTTTCATTTCAGATCTCACCATGTGTGACGGATCAACAAATCCATAAACCAGAATAACACTTGGAAGAGATGGGCACAGGCAATGTGCTCATGAAGCTCAGGAGTGAATATAAGGAATAATAATAAAGCTAATAAACCACGGGGTGACTTGTTTTAAATAAAGGGCTAGTCAGTTGAGTGGATTATTTGTCACTATTTTGGTTTTTTTAATTGGCCTTCCTTGAGTTAATCAAGAGGTGTAAATGTCTTCCCAAGGCAGCCAGACCAGCATGGGGGAAGTGCTCAGCCCTACTTAGAGTACAAAAATTGAGCAAGCAACAAAGCAGACTTTGAAGAGAGCAGTGGGCATGAGTTCACTTCAACTGTGTATTTCTTACTATTAACCAAGGAGATCCAGTGTCATGATGGTGAACATACAGAGACCTCACTCTGTTAATCCTTCACTCTGTTAACTTCCTTATTACAATCTGGAGCTGAAGTATCAAGATCTTGCAGTCCAGAAACTATGCAAGGCAGATGAAAACAATGATTGAAAAAAAAAAAAAAGAAAATAAATTCCCTGCTTTCCTCTCTTCCATTAAAAAAAAATCACAAATAAACAAATAAATACATAATAAACCACTATAAATATTTATAATTACAAACTATATAATGAGAAATGAGAAAATAAAAGCTTACATTTCAGTTTATCACTGGCTGCTCCCTATCTTTGTATTTTAAGGTGAAAAATGAGAGATGCAACTGCAGAAAGCTGTTGTCCCTACTGTAGCAGGACTGTGAAATTAATTTCTCTCTTTTTCATGCGTAAGATGCTTCTTTGCACCTTCCCTACAGTATAATTCTATGGTTTGTATGTGTGGAGGAGTCTGTGAGAAAATTTTCATGTACAAGTTCTCAAAAAATAGACGACATAATAATTACATGTGTAAAGTAATACACTAGGTAACATAGCTCAGAATTGAGGGTAACCCACAGTCGTTGACCTCTTTTCTTCTCTGGGACAAAATTAATTATGGCCCATATGTTTTTACGATGATAGACTTCCTATGGGAAATTATTTCCTACTACTCTTTGTATGCATGGTTTCAAGTATCCTGCAGTGCTACAGGAAAAAGGAAAACTGGAGTTCACAGCAAGATCACAAGGTAATACTCTATCCCAATAGATTGATTTCCTTGACATTTTGAGTCCTCTCATACATTATGTTTTAAACAAAAGATCTACTCTTTCAAGCACAACAGTGCCTCAGAGATTATTCCCTTTGGGAGCAATCGGGGCCTGATACTTAATTTGAAAAAGCATATTTCCTCTTTTAGAGAAAAGCAACGTAGAAAGGTAAATATTTTAATCTGCTGGCTAGGTATTCTGTATGCTGTGAGCAGAAAAGATTTATCTATAGTCTTTAAAATGGAAACAAAAAAACCCCACAGTCCTTTTTCTAGATCACTGACATATGTTTAAATGCTCTGAAAAACCATATTGCCATCTCACGAGTCAAAGTTACACATTCTGTAAAATTGCATTTCTTTTTAGTAGTTTTTAATTAAATTTGTCTCAGTACAGCTTATATAAAAACAGATACACAGAAGAATAACAGGCAGAAAGATGGAAAATGTGACATTTGTCTATCTCTACTATCTCCATCCCTGGTAAATGTAAACACTATCCCTTTATTATAATCCTACTCACTTTCCTGAAAAGTGGTCTAGGGACAAATTTAGTTACGTAGGATCTCTCTGAATTACACAGTGCAGTGGGCTGAAGGAGACTAATTTTTTACTAAGATAGTAGCAGTGGCATCCCTGCTTGTACAGGATTTGGAGTTATTGAGATATTTATGCATATATCCACACTTGAACTAGTGGAGAAATAGAAACTTCAAGCACTTGAGACTGTGTCGCTACTTCCATTGGGACTCTGTCAAGAGTGACGCAGTGCTCTTATAGCTGGGAAATCCTGCTATGGCTGGAGCTGAAAGAAACATCTGTGCTTTGGGCAGCGCAACTCCTGCTAACTCTAGCTCCTAGGAATACATCCTTGCTGTGTGACATGAGCTTTGTCAGGTTCATCACAGCTATGGCAAGTCTAGCTTTGAGGTACTGTACTTCAGTTTTGAAGAGGAATAAATAGCACTGTGTACTTCACAAGCTGATAACTTTCAAGTTAGAAGTTTCACGTATTTTTCACATATACTATGCATAAAGGTTCTAATTAATTTAGTCTAACTTTTGGGATGTAAAAATTGGAATTATAGTCTAAGTTAAGTCCTGCCCTTCCCTCTGTTGTCAGTAAAAATAGTGAGCAGCATGAGAGGTTGATTCATTTCATATATCCATGATCTTAGGTGAAGTTATCCTTTGGAAATGCTGTTTCTCAACCATCAGTAATAAAATAATGAAATAATGAAATAATGAAAGCTCAAATTTTGAGTATAGATTATACTTTTTAACAATATGTGCTTAAAATATTGTGAGCTGTATATTGAATTGTGCATTGTGATAGGACAAAGGATAATGGTTTCAAAGGGAAGATGAGGCGTAATGGTTTCAAACTCAAAATGAGTAGATTTAAATCAGATATTAGGAAGAAATTGTTTACTGCGAGGGTAAAGAAAGTTGCCCAGAAAGGCTGTGAATGCCCACTGCCTGGAAATGTTCAAGGCCAGGTTGGAAGGGGCTTTGAGCATCCTGGTCTATTGGAAGGTGTCCCTACCCATGGCAAGGGGTTTGATCTAGACGATCTTTAAAGAGAAACTAGAGGGTACAAAGTAAATTTATTCTGTAGGCTTGATCTTTTTTATTGCTCTTTTCTGAAATACAGATGTTTCCAGCTCTGTGTCTTATTCCTAAAGGTTTCTTTTCTCTTCCTATTTTTGTATCATAGATTCATAACTTGCTGAATGGCAAAGCAAGTCTAGTTTCCTACTAACCTTTCCTTAATAAAAGATTTGTTTCCTCAGGCATCTCTAGCATTTACAGTATTCACATACATGTCTTTATCAGGTTATCAGAGCTATTCAGAATTTTTCAGGCAGTGCTGGCCCATTACAAGCAAAATCACTTTGTATCTAGGGAGTCATCTTCATCATGTAGAATTTTTGGCCACCAGCTGATATTTTTATAGGTGAAATGGACTTAAGAGTCATACACTGCTAAATCATATTAAAGTGATTACACAACAGTATATGGAATCTCCAGTCAGCACATACGCAAAATATCCTGTGTTTATTTCAGAATCCTGTAAATAAGCCAGAGACAGAAGAATGTAGTGCTTTGGTGTGATCAATGAAATTAAGATATTGCAGCTGTTGAATAATTTGAACCACTTTTGACAGTTGAAAGAGTATTTGTGCATTAATTTAACTAAGGTAATAAGCAAAACACTTGAATTTTCAGGAAAAATAGCTTGAAAAGGGGAAGGAGATGATTTCAATACTAATCACCTTTAGAAATTCTACCTCCATTGTGGAACAAGAGAATCATAGAATCATAGAACAATCCAGGTTGGAAGACTCTCGGGATCATCGAGTCCAACCATTGACCCTACACTACAAGTTCACTCCTAAACCATCACCCAACACCACATCTAAACAACACTTGAACACATCCAGGGATGGCGACTCAACCATGTCCCTAGGCAGTCTATTCCAGTGTAAAAATATGGAACGCTTCACGAATTCACAAGAGAACTAATATTAAAATAAATACTTCCACTTTACTTCAGCCACCTGCAGTCTGTGTGTTGTGAAACATCTGAAAATTTTATAGTTTTGTTCAAAATTTTTCATGCAATGCAGTTCTTTTCCAAATTTTCTCCAGAACATGTATTTTAGCAGACTTGTCTTTTCATCTATTCCTAATAGCAGACAAAATCTTTTACACGGTGCCTTCCTTCTGCCCTCATTCACTTCACATATTCTTAACAATGTGTTTATGCCTAATCCCACTAAAGAATGTTTTCTTCATGCAGTCACATGAATTTAAAAAAAAATAAATGTAGTGGTATAGAAATTCCATTATGTTCTTTCCTTGGGAGACCATAAACCAATGCTAAATTTGCCTTCTATTGTTGTGGTTGGATGTAAAACAATTTTCCTTCTCTATATCTTCATCTCTGCAAACAATACTTTTCTTATTACTTTTGTGACTATCACATTGGACATGTGACTTGGAAACATTGGATTCCTTAAATTTCTGTGCTCAAATACAAAAGCTGGGTCACTCATGTCCACATTTATCAAAGCTACTCAGGCATCTTATGCTCATCTATATGTGAAATATACCCGTGTAGATGTACATATTTGAACTAGAGAGTTCTAAGAACAGAGCTGCCTTATTTTTCTCCATGAGACAACATGCAAAATACAGAGTTTCTTTTAATTATGAAACTGGTATATCTACACCTCTATTCCTATTTCAGATAAAGCTGGAAAAGGACATACAATTTCAAAATTTCACATGAGATGTAAAATTTAGTAGTAAATTTAGACATATATTTTTACAATAATAACTACTGTTAATAAAACATTTATATGTATCCAGTTCAACATTACAAATACTGATCACTCTGAGTTGTATTACTTGTACTTCCTCTGATCCTTCCTCTTTTATCTCTGTAGCTGAGCCATGGTCTCAAGTCCTGGCACATACCAGAACAACTAAGTAAGGAGTAGTCTTAACAGCAGTATTAGCATCTTTATAGGCAAGTTCTACGAAAATTTTATCTAAAGACCTATTGGTGAATAAATACGATGTATGAATTTCTGACCAGCCCTACCTTGAGTGTGACCTGACTTACCATATATTTGTGCAAGATTTGCTGTCACTAATTCTACTGCATTAAAATAATTAGATGTTTCTCAAATACTTAAACTACTTCACACCCACCTGTAAACATGTTTAGCTATGAAATGACACATTCTGTTTCTCAAGCTTTGTAATTTAGTCCTTAATTCTGCAAGGGCATGGAGGCAATGCTGCCACAAGCTGTTTCAAGTCTTTATTCCAAAGTCTATACACATTTCCATTTGCCTGCTGTTTCAATTTATTCTAATTGGATGTGAAAATTTAAATACAAAGAAAGACGATCACAGATGATAAAGACACAAAAGAATTTCTTTTGCGCTTTATAGCTTTCAAAGTTCCACTCTGTACAGTAGCAAAATTACAAATTTATAAGATAAAGGTTTTAACTTTGCAGTCACATGGGCTTTAGCAAAATCTGTCTGAAAAAAAGCCCCAGCAGAATAAAATGAAACTGTGAGTAACTGCACCGGATTCCTAAATTATGTCAAACTAACATCTGCCACACAAAGATGACAATCCCCTGTTTACTGTAGTTAAAGCAAAGAATTTTTCAGAGAACAAAAAGTCTTTGCAGAATCTGCATTAACATGCTATACTGTCACATGTATGCAACCTGGAATGTCTCGCAGAATAATTTTTTACTTAATTGGAAGAAGAAAATGAGTTTATTTCCTTATTTTTCCAAGCTTAACCATAATAATAAAGCAATAACAGAACTACATAGGTCTATAGTAATCTGATAAGAGAAAAATACCTTATTGTAGATGAGAGCTGGTCAAATATCCAAGGAGTACAAATTTTTCTGAAACTTTAATATAATAATACTTTTAGCATGATAACTCTGATTTACCAATATTCTGGCTACATGGAATGTGTGTCTGCAGCCTGTGGAGTGTATTCATCCCACAGTTTAAATTAGTATGGATATTTGCTTTTTAAATCTATTTGAAAGTCTCTCCAGAATAATTTGTCAATAATAATAACTTGCTTCCTAATCAGAGATGCTATTGAAAGCATAATCTTTTTAATTCTTCAACAATCTTTTTGAAATTGAGGTATTATAAATATTATCATGTTTGCTAGGTATTATTGAAGTACCCTGTGGCTATTTTTACCTAATACAAACTAATAAAAATCATGAAACAAAATACTTTCTCAGAGATAAGACAGTGTCC
Organism: Apaloderma vittatum; assembly: GCF_000703405.1. Lineage (NCBI taxonomy): Eukaryota > Metazoa > Chordata > Aves > Trogoniformes > Trogonidae > Apaloderma > Apaloderma vittatum. Next base: position 33,562 of record NW_009692651.1, read on the forward strand.
CACATAGTGATGTTTCATTTGGCAGGAGCAAGAACTACTGAGGGCCTGAATTTCCACGAGGAAAGGAATTATTTCCAATTTTCCACAGAGATCTGTGGAAGCTCTGTGTGAAGTAGCAGTCTGAGATTCTCTGTAACTTCCAGGGGACCACTGCATCACCTAGATGCGAAGATTTTTTGTTATTCTCTATTAAGGTTTGTTTGATTGCTGTAGGCTTGTGTGTTCTTCTGATCCTGTTTTGATAGCTAGAGTGAAGGTGATGTGGCTTTCTGCTATAGAAATGCATTTTTGCTTTAACTACTTTGAGAGTGAAGAGATTTTTTTTCCTTCCCCCCATAATGTTCATTTTTTAAAATATAAAAATCTGTTGCTAAGCAAATTCCTTACTAGATTAATCTGCAATCTCCTTAGCAGTAGACAGTAATATTACCTCAGACTCAGTACATTTAATTAACAGCTAAATAAGTCTCCTTCAGAAGATTCTTTGAGGGCAATGAAGTCACTGGTTTGCTCCAGAACATCACGATTCACTTAACTATTTTCACATCGTTTACTGGGGGGAGAAAAAAAAAAAACAACAAAAAACCCCCTAAACCAGTTAGGTTTTCTCTCGCCAAAACAAATCAAAGAATGAGGAAAAAGACCTAAGATATCTCTTACATTAAAGCTTAGTTCGAGGGAGAGGAATTTCCAGGGAACCGTGAATTGCTGAGGATTTCTTTCAAAACCATTTATTACTTAGTACATCATTTTTCATTAGATCAAAATCAGTCATAACCTTTAAGAAAAGAATTACACTGAAAGTGTAACTCAGCAATACATCTGGTTGATTTTCATATGAGGGTGTCCATTTTAAAGTGTAAATCTAGGCTCTGAATGGTAATCCAGACTCCCTGTTCTAATTTATAGTTTTAAAAGCTATCTGTAGTTCTAAAATTTGAAGTTACTTGGGCACAACTGTGAACAAAATTAGCTTTCCTTTTTCTTTCACTTTCCTCCTCTCTCTTTCTAGCTTTAACAGGAAGATATCTATGGCAAGGCCAGTTTCTTTTGCTTACTGGTAACTTGTTGTTGTGAAGCGTGTTGATTGCACTGAGTGGGCAATTGCAAATACCTCGGTGTTGGGTGATTGATAAATAAAATTGCTGTTCGGATCCTTGGTGTAAGTCACCTTAATCCTGGCCTGGTAATTCAGGACGTGACAAAATGTTACACTACTTTTGTGAATTGAAACTTGAGGATGTTTGCATTTATTATTTCTGTTGTAGAGGAAGACGCTAATTTCCTCACAGGCAACTGCAAGAACAGAAAAGCCTAGAATCTTAAGAGAAAGAGTGAATACTGTGTAATTAAAAACTTTTATGATGCAAAGACATGTGATAGTGCAAGGAAAATACAGAGTAGGAGCTCTTTTCTTTTGTTTGACCTACAGAGATGAATTTGATATTCCACATTAATTCTTATTTCTCCACATAACAAGGTTATAACATCTTGTCAGGCTGTGTGATATGGATGCTCCCAGAAAAAAAAAAAAAGAGAAATATTAGAATTTCATTCGTTAATGATTTCATGAGCTACTCATCCCAATAAATACTATTATTCCCTCTATTTTATAAAAAGGAAATTTAATATATGTTACTGAATCTAAATTTGTTCTATGTACTTTGGAAAAAATGCTTCATGTATTTTTCTACTTAATATGGACTAATGAGAGTGTTCATCCGTAATACTTTATCTGAGAGAAGACATGTCTGACCTTTTCTGGCAGAAGATGAGAAAGCACTATTCTTGCACTCACTCAAATACCTGACTGAAAAATTTTCTTCCTCTCTATGGTGTGTTGATCCTACAGCATTGTGTATGAACATTAGAAACTATTTTATGTAATGCAAGTGTAATTACCTCTTATGATCTTTTTCCAGATATCTGAAATTATGAGTTTAAATGAGTTTTCTGACTGTCGCATTTCTTTATTGCATGTTCCATATGTCATATATTTTTTGTAAATAATGTTATTTCTAATTAATTAAAAAATAGAGATGGTAGTGTTGATACAACCTGTCCTGGCTGCAAATTGAGAAAATATGATCAAAAAACTTTTATTTATTTATTGGTAGGTTAGAAATAACACAATAATTTACAACAGACATTTACAATTAGAGCATAATTTGGAGTAAATAGGAACTATACACAAAGTGGATTCTCTCCATTTCACAGGCTATCATGACCATGTTTATTAAATATAAGAAAAAATATTTTATTGAGATCTTGGATAAAGCACTGCTTGCATGGGGAATCTAGTCTTCAGAGTAGCATATTTAATCACTCTTTGGTGGTGATGGGAGTACAGTATTTGGAAAAAGGCCTATTATAAGGGTTTTTGCAGGAGCATCTTCAGCTGCATTAGGAGAGAGTCCTCAGATCACTGTTTTGCATAGTTCTTACAACCAGCTGATTCCAGCACATGGGTAGTTCCTTCTTTATATGTCTTGAGAATATATGAAACATCTCTTAAGTAAATTAACTGCACACAAATGACTGACCCACCTTACTATGTATGCAGGAATAGTTTTTATTGAACACTTAAAGTCTGTATACAATTTAATTACCTTTTTTACAAGATTCACCTCTGTGAGTCTTAGGAACACACCACCCGTTGTGTTAACCAACATTTCTGAGCATACAAATTGGGCTAGATACAGCAGG
>NW_009692651.1:36298-70540 GCF_000703405.1 Apaloderma vittatum
AGGCTATTTCTGTACCTGGCCAAAATTCTTACCAGAAGTACTCCTCTAGTAATCTGTCAATAATTTAATTCTAAAGTTTCAGTTAATGACTTAGTTTCAAGCCAGTCCATTGTCTTAAGCCAATCCATCATCTCATCTATGCAGATGTCTACCAAAGGAGTTCCTAGACCACCCAAGACTTAATGACTCAAATGTAATCAATATGCAGAAAGGTACAGCCCTGGCATGCTATCAAACAGCTCCAACTATAACATATATACTTAAAAATTAAGTCCTACAGCTCTTGCCTTACCTTAGAGCATTCTTTAATGAATTACATTACGTTTACACTACTATGAGGTGTATACTGAGTAGCATGCTGCCTTTTACTAACAGGAATTCTGGGACTTGGTCCTGGTGTCTGTCAGTATTGCTGTTCCTTCCTTTCTGCCCTGGTTTGTGTGAAACAGAACCAATTCTGTTAAGTGATTTTAATTTTCAACTCAGTATCTTCTAAGAGAATGCCCTTTCTGAACTTAACAGCATGTTTCTGCAGACAATGCGTGCTACTAGAGGTGATAACACATGAATTTACAGTTACTGCAAGGAATTGGTATGCAGAAAGGCTCTTCCTTATACTCGCTCCTGTAGTGACCATGGTCACTGCTGGATCCTGTGTGCCACACTGGGGATTCTGGAAGTAAAAGGATCACAAGGAAATAAGAATTTGCGCTTCTGGTGAGTAACAAACAGGACAAGTCATCAACAAGAGTATTCCATTCCATATACGTTATATTCACTATAAAGCTGAGGGATCATGGGGGTTAAGACTTCTTCCTATTCTTCAGTGTCTGGCATCCGAAGAGGACTCTGTCTGTTCTGCCTTTTATTCTGATCCTGATTTTCTGAATCCAGCTTTTGTGTTCAGTTTCTCTTCTGATACTTAGCTTGAGACTTTCCCAGTGGCCGCTGCACTGCAGCATCAGTGGTGATTGCTGTCAGGTGGGAAGTTAGGTCCGATATTAATTTTGTATCTATTTGTATATTTATTTATCTATCAGTACTATTATTTTTTCATGTTTCTTTTTCAATACAGAAGTCTCTCTGCCTTATTCACTTTCCCTTCCTGTTTGGGAAGGGAGAGGGATTAGAAAGCATCTGTCATACGTGTAGTGCCTGACCCAGCCCTAACCTTTGATACTTTCGTGTACCTTCCTCTCCTCACCTTGCTTCAAGCTGATCAACATCTGGGGACATACAGTTACAAATCCAGGAGTGATGGAGCAATGTAGAATTTTTTTCCAGGACTCAGCCTGTGGATGGGGACTCTGCATTCTCCATATCTTACCAAGAAAGAAGTTCCCAGTCCTAGCATCAATGAAGGAGGAGAGCAGAGAGGAGAAACAAGAAGAAACTTACACCTGAGATTAATGCTAGGAACAACACTTGGTTAGGAAGCAGCCTGTAACTGATGAGAAAAGCCTGTACTGGTCAGGAGGAAGAAGACAATCTCTTCTCAGTGCTGCCCAGCAATAGAACAAGAAATAATGGGTTTAAGTTAGAACATAGGAATTTCCACCTCAACAAGAGGATAAATTTCTTTACTGTGAGGGTGACAGAGCACTGGCACAGGCTGCCCAGAGAGGTTGTGGAGTCTCCTTCTCTGGAGACTTTCAAAACCAGCCTGGATGTGTTCCTCTCTGGCTTGTCCTAGGGGATCCTACTCTGGCAGGGGGGTTGGATCTTTCAAGGTCCCTTCCAACCCCTAACGTTCTATGATTCTATAATTCTATGATTCTATAAAGCAGAAGATGGCAAGGAGGGGAGCAAATAACAGACAAGAATTAAAAATTACAAAGAGAACAGGGAGATATTTCTATAAAAACTAGGAGATTTCAGAAAGTTTCTTATTTTTATTCCTAAAAGACAACTTTGATTCAGAATTAATTCGTGAAGCACTATTTAGATTAAAATTTTTTCTAATCAACTTTTTGGAAAAGCCAATACATTTCTGAAAGACCACACAGGAGATAAGGGTCTTTGAATACATTATTTTTTAATTGTTTTATACTTCAAAATATAATGCAAGGTTGAAACATTGATTAATTATGGATGTGGGCAAAATTTCATTATCTACAGCTGGGACTCTTTTGTGCTCTAATAGTAATATTTTTTCAAAATCCACTATCTAATAAACCCCTATAATCTGACCTTAAGAAATGCTGTGTATTATGTGCTCATTAATAACGGACTGGGCCCATAATCAATGCTATAAGGTGAATATTTATAGAAGTCTTATCTGTAAGTAAATTTGATATTTTTCTTGAATGTTTGTGTATATGCACATTAATTTACTGATGTAAATATAATGTAGACTGCTCTTAGAAAACATATATTTCTCTTTATATAATCTTTCAGAAATTACTTTGCCATTTTAGAAGCAAAATAACTGTAAAATATTTTAACTTGAAATGATAAAATTTTTATTATTTTTTTTTATTTTATTTACAGGTTAACAAATTTTGATCCAAGCACTTGCTTGGCAAGAAGGTCTTTTTCTTGAGCCTGAATAATACAAGCTCTTCATTTTATGCTTTAACATTTGTGTTCATTTAAAAAAACCCAAAACATAAACCCACAGTATATATTTTTCATCTAGAAAGGTATATTTTGTGAAATTATAATGGAATTTATCTTTTTTTTTTTTTTTTACAGTAAAGCTCTGCTTGGTATAACCCTATGTGCGGGCAGTAGATTTATGACAAACGCAAGCCCCAACAAGCTTTTACAATTTATTTTTAAATTCTATAGTAAGTTTACCTAAATATACCTCTGACATGCTGTGAGAAGCATGTGATTAATCCTTTGGCCTCTGTCAGACTTATTTCAAAGAGAAAAACTTGTCCCTTACTCCAAAACAGATCATTCTTTAAGCTTGTACGTTTCTAAAAATCTCTATATTATATCTATATTGCTGCAATGGAAATAAGGAAAAGAGTTAATGGGAGTCAAAACACTCTAAAATTTCTAGATTCAGCTTTTACGTTACTAACGGAAGTCCAGTGAAGATCCAATCATCATCTAAGTGTCTTTTGCTGTCCAGTAGGTCTCCTTGTAACTGTGGCTATGACTTTTTTTCTCCTCCCAACAGGTCTTCTCATCATCTTTCTGTGTCTTTTCGTCCTAGGGTAGGTTTTAGGGGAATAGGAGGTGCAATTGTTTGCCATCAGAGTCTAAAATGTATGTGTATCAGATCTGCTTGACCACCAATTGGGGCCAACCCAGCATACATAGTCTATACAAGGAAATTTTCTGTATTTGATGCTTTAGAGGAGACAGTGTTAAGCTAGCTAGTACATATAATTGGAAGTTCTAAAAAGTTCCTTCTGTTGGTAGAAGAATTTCAGAGAAGGCCTATTAGAAAAAAAACAGTATAAATCTCATGGTTCTTCATTACACTTGTGGCAGGTGTTTCCTCCCCCGAACGAAGCTGTTGCTAGGCAGATTTCAGAGAATGTGTGACCTGGGCTAGTCCACACTTATACCCAGGAAGTTGGCCAGCAGCCAATGAGAAGCCGAGATGGCTATGATTAACCACAGTCACCATTGACTAGCCTTTAAAACGGGGCTCTTGCAGCAGTCATGTTGGAGTTGCCTCGTGGTGGTAGGACTCCCGAGGTTGTAAAGTCTCCCCCTTGGTCTAGGGGACCCCTAGGCAAGGTTGACCAGGTGAGAATGGGAATTCCCACCTGGTTAAGGTACCCCTGGCAAGGTTGACCAAGCGAGACCAGGACTCCCCACTTGTTTAAGGTACCCTTAGTGAGGACAATCAAGATGAGAAAGGGAACCCCTGTCTTGGTTGAGATGAGTGTATGATAATCTGGATTATCGTTCTTTTGTCAAGGGCTAGTGCGTGATCTTTATCTTTTCCTCAACCGATACCAAACCTTTAAATTTGGAGGAGCTTATATTCCATAAATAAATTTAATTTAACTACATGCATGAATTTATTTTTCGAATATGGGCGCGCTACTCACCTCCTTGTTTAAAACACTTTGAAGTTTTGGGATGCACACATACAGGGTTTTAGAAAGATACACTGGGAGATCAATTATGGACATTTGTTTGTACTCTCATAAGTATTAATACGGCCAGTGTCCGGCTCAGAATTATTATATGGTGAAATTAAGTGCACATGTTCTTAACATCACAATTTATATTTAGTTTCTTTTTGTTCTCATTTTCTAATGTTTATCTTCTTCATGTTTTGTTATGAGAAGGATGGAGCTTGTAGAACCACTTTTCCCTTTCCTAGTTTGTTGCATAAAAAAGATGAATCATATCTGTCTGAGTTGGGTGCTTCTTTGAGATAAAGGTCACAATTTGCTCTATAGAAAAGAAACTCTCTTTTTCCCTGAAATTTGGTTTCTTCAACTTGGTGACCATGAAAGACCGATTTATATTGCTATGGTAGAGTGGTTTAAGGCTGTGCTTGTATTTGAACAAAAAAAAAGAAGCATGTTTGCAGTATGCAGCGGAACTAATTTAAAAAAATATTTTAAAAAAGCTGCAAACCTTGAAGTTGCGATAGAAACAGTTTTGAAAAAGCCCATGATTTTAGCAAAAGCAATTCATCTGCAGCTCAGCAGAGTACAATGTCATATAGCCCACTTTAAGTGACATAAGGCTAAGCTGTCTGTCAGGTTAAATGAAAACATTTTGTTAAATAAGACTAGTTTCTAAATTTCTAATATTCATGCTGCAGTCATTCACTTGTAATTTCAGTGGCATTGGAAATGGGCTTTTCTTTAGGAAACAGAAAACAGAAACAAGAACTTTCTAAGAGAGATACTGTACGCATAAAGAGTAATTTGAACCATTTTGCAGTGCTTCATCCTAAGGACAATTTGTGGTTTAGAGGAGGTGCCTCAGAACCCGGACATGGCATTGTGTAACTCTAATAACCACTGTGAATTAGACCTTGTAAAACCACTTTGTAACGAAGTACTAAGCTTCTGTAATAAAACGTACTTCATGTTGGACTTGCCAGGGAAAAAACAAAATGTAGCCTACATGAAACTCAAGCTCAGTCTAGGAATATGCAGATCACTTCCTCGGAGGGGCTGAAAACTCTGAACAAGATTTAAGACCAATGAAAATTTCTTGTACTATACACTAAGTATAACCATAAAGACAGCCTAATATCAGGAACAGAAAGTATGAAATTAGAGATTAAAATGGTCTATTTTGTTGGCTAACAGTTGACATGATAAAACTTTCCATGGATGAGTAAATTCTTGAAGTATCCAGTTTTGCCAAGGCATTACTACTTTGGATGTGACTTTTCTTCCTGTTTGACTTGGAACCTATTTAAATACTACCGAGATAAAACTCTGACTCAAATTTTGTGTTAGAGATATCTGTAGAATAGTAAATGTTGAATTGGGAAAAGAGTAGAGAAAATTTAAATTAACAAATAAATACATACAAAATAAATTTTAAAAGATTAAGATAGACCAGAGGAAGCAGAGTGAAGAACAACTAAAAAGAGGAATAAAGATATATGACATGTGTTCTAATGAAAAAAAATTACATAAAAATCTTGCATATGCAAATTTATTATCCTTTACATATTAAAATACACAAATTTATTAATTATGTAATTATAATGGGTTTTATACACAAGAAGCAGATGATAGATGATAATTACTCATGTAATTAGTAACAGAGATCTCTTGGATTCCAAGAATTTTTTCAATGTGTATTAATCCTTATTAAATTAAACATAGGTGGAATTCCCTTTTTATAAAAGGCTGCAGTAGGAAACTTCTGTATGATCTGATCAAGGAGCAACAACAGCATAACCTAATTTTTAGTAACTAGTGTCTTGTTCTCACAGGTATAGAGTTTTTGTAGAGAAACAAAGTATAGAAGGAATATGAACCAAAATTGACATTTACAGTTTACAGATACAGTTCAATAGTTCAACAATGTAATTTCCCCCTCATCCTTTCTTTACCATCCCCTCTCATCCCAATATGTAGCAAAGACAATCAAAGCTCATTGATCTGGAAAAAAAAATGGGAAACGGGATATTATGGTGATTTATGAGATTTCTATTTTCTAGTTTTATCTAAGAAAGAAATATGAACACTGTTTTTTTGCTGTTCCATTTCCACTCACGCCTTGAACTAGGGTGTGCAAAGCCATAGAAATTCATTAACTGAACATGTTGAACCTCAAAAAGCTGCTCAGTTCACTGAAACAACTGGGTGAAAGTTTAGGTAATTTCTTATTTTTTTCAGAACTGGCTTATTCATCCGTAGGTTTGATACAAATATTCAGCTCTTCCCATAGTAGCTGGAAAAGACTAAAAAAGATTTAAAAACTTTATTCCTACCTTGTGCAAACCAAAAATAGGAAATCTAGAGCAAACTACTTTTTATTTTGTTTGGGTTTGTTTTGGTTTCCCCCATCCACTAAACACATGGATGATCTTAGAAGAACACAAAACCAGGATGAATTATACTGCGTTAATCAAGAGGTCTGTTTAACCCAATATTATCTTCCTTTCCTTGGCTAGATACATATGGAAGTTCAGAATAATACTTTCACTGGGTTATGACCAGCCTTTGGCAAGCTTTTGCTTAGGACCTTCTGTAGTAAAGACTTTACTTTCACATCACAGTGTGTAATAGACCTTGCTACACATTTCTCCTGTGAATTTGTCTAATCTACTTTTGATCTCATTTGTACTTTTGGCATCCAAAATATCCTGTGTCAATGAATGCCAGAATTTAATTATACATTCTGTGAAAAACTATTTCACTTGCTTTGTTTAAACCAGCTTCCTCATAACCTTATTTGTTGTCCCTACTTTCTGTGTTATGAGAAATAGCAAGTAATAGTTTTTTATTCATCTGTTCCATGCCATTCATTATCTTACATACTTTTATCATACACCACCATCTGTCCTCTCATGCTGATGACTCTTGTTCTATTTGATTTCTCTTTTTGTAGAAGCCATCTTATATCTCTGAGCATCCTTCTTCCTATCAGTTATATCGTTCCTAACAGCAGGTGATGAGAACTGTACACACTATTTGAGACACAGGAATACCACAAAGATATTAGTGACACAGCAATGTTATCTTTTCTTTTATCTATTTTTAATAACTGCTGATGTCCAGTACACCTTTCTGACCTCAGGTGAATGCTGAGCTCACTTATCCTACATTCAGATACAGGTATCTCACCCAACTGACTAAAATCAAAATTTAATCCCATTAAAATGCATGTAAAGTTAGAATTGCATTTCCTCATGTGCATTACTTTACACTATACAACAATGCATATTTCCTAACTGTCTTTTTACTACAATTCTTTTTCAACACTTTCAGTCTGTTTTGTTTCTCACTGTTATTGATACTTTGATATCATCATTGTCATGCCACTACTCATCCTTCTGTTCTAGGTTTTTCATAGATACCCTCAACTGCACAAATACTAGTACAGCTTTTTTACTACCATCCAACGCTACTTCTAGAACAAGCCATTTATCTCTACACCTCTTTTCATATTAGATAACTCATTAGGAATACAGAATTATAGAATCATAGAATGGCCTAGGCTGGAAGGGACCTTAGAGATCATTTTATCCATCCTCCCTCACGCACAGGGATGCCTCTCAACACATGGGGACCGAATGGGGATGGAACTTGTGACCTTGGTGCTATCAGCACCATGCTCTAACCAACTGAGCTAACTGACCAGAAGAGAGTATTTCTAATAACAGTGTAAAAAAAAAAAAAAAAGCCCTAACAAGTCTGCGAAGAATTCTTTCCCTTTATAAAAATACTCTTAATGCTTTCCATCACATTTCACTCATCACATCTATTAATTCTGTAATTTTGACACATTTGTACACAAGTTGCCAGTTCGTAAAAGAGCTATTTACCATGTCTGGCTGCGGCCAGTCAGACAGTTCCTCACTCTCTGCACAGACTACTTGTCTCGACCGCAATGCACCAATTTCTCTAGGAGGAGGATGTGGGGAACCGTATTGAAAGCGTTGGAGAAATCTAGGTAGAGAATGTTCACCACTCTCCCTGCATTAAACAATCAGGTCAATTTGTCAAACACAGTTTGTCTTGATGAATCCACGATGACTTTTCCCAGTGATGTGCTTCATTTGACTTGTCATAAACCCCAGGAAGATGCATGCCATAACTTTCCCAGGGATTGAAGTACAACTGATAGGCTTATAATGTTCTGGGTCTTCTTTTAAGACATTCTTGTAAGGGAGAGGGGGGCAGGGAGTGTCATTAGTGTTTTTCCAGTCTTCTAGTCTCCTGATCTCCAAGACTTCTCAAAGATGATGGAGACTGGCCTTGCAGTGATATCAGCCAACTCTCTTACCCTCGGGTGGATATCTTCAGGGCCCATCAATTAGTAGGGATCAAGTTCCTGCAGTATCTTGCATACCATCTCTTCCTTCACTGACAGCAGGTCTATGTTCGCATTGACCTGAATTTTTCTTCCAGAAGTACAACAGAAGGTAGGAGAAGGTAGGTTGGAGTTTCTGTCCCATAAAGGAAAGAAAAGGAAATTTGTAGAATGTATTATTTTTTCCAGTTTTACCTCTAAGATGTATGGAATTTGTTCTTAAAGATGTTTCTAATATTGAACCAATAGTATTGAAAAAATTAAAAACTATCCAGAAACATAAGACCATATATCGTGGCAGTATCCTGGAATATTAGAAGGAAGAGTCAAAGAAAAAACCCAAACCAACCATCCAAATAAAAAACTTAAAAAAAGACTAAGAGGTTCCATCCTTCACTTACTTAGCTAAATATTTTTAGATTGCCAAGTGAACAAATATATAGGACAGGAAAAAGTAAGATAAATGGAGAAAAAAAGTGACTGTCCAGCACAGATGATTAGGAATTCACATAATGTTCAATTAGATTTATATACCATAGTCAAAATTTTCTGTGAGTACTAAGAAGAAGATAATAAATGCCATATATATGAAGGGACTTTCATCTTGGAAACAGTATTGCAACTATTTTCTCTTATAATAGAAGTAAATTTTCACTTCATATCCCTTGGAAATGATATCTCTGTAAGCTTGCCCTTGGAGGTGTTTATTTTTTTTTATTTTTTTTTCTCAGAAATTAAATATAAATCTTTCGGCTTTTCAGAAGTGAATGCTTGTTACTTGTCAACTGAAACAATAGTTTCTTGCCAGGAAAAATGCCATTTATTTAAATCAATATCAGTTTATGCTGCTTTTTTAATTTTTAACCTACATTCAGAAACACTAATTTTCACATTCTTTTTAAAATCAAGAGGTTTGACTTTTGCATATCTGCTTGCTGGTCAATGCTCTAGTGCATTGACAGAGTACATATGTTGTTGTCTAAGGTAAAAACTGCTGCCTAGAAAAAATTAATTTTGTGTTAGCCTGAGCTAAACTTGCTCAGGCTCAGTTATAACCTCTTAATGGTGAGATTTATAGTAGAAAAATTCTCAGCCCTTTAACTACAGTAGGCATGTAATGAAGTACTCTAATAATTGAAAAATATCTTTAATTTCAACATAAAACCACCAAAGAAAGCAAGTTGAGAATTCAGCAATTATATAGCCCTAGGTTGGATTTCAGATCTAATATTGTAATTTTTTCTCTGATGGGTAAATAACCAGTGTCTCTTAATTAGATTAGATTATGGGAAATGAAAGTGCTGCTGAAAATAGCAATGGTATAGAATATTGTCTTTTATCAAGAGCACTATCTTGTAAATGTCTTAAGCTGTCTAGTTACCATGATAAATAGATTGGGGTACATGTACACTTTAATTGCTAACAGTGAAATCTGCTGAAATTGAAGTATTGCACTTAGTAAGAGCTATTAATGTTGAAATGACCCATTTAATACTGACCTGTGGTATCAAAGTATGGATTTAAATTGGTAATTAATAAAAGTCATTTCTGCAAATGTTAACACAAGAGCTCAATAAAAATGCTAACTAGGTCTCAAATACCACAGACAGTTTATTGACATTTTAATACATATTACTTATGCTAAACACTTTTGTACACTCAGAACTAAGGATGAGAGGATAACAATGGACATATTTCCCAGCTAGCAGTTAGGAGATCAGTGGTACACTCAGTGGACTAGTTCACTTTTGTAGGTTTTAATCCTGCTTATAATGGAGGAACACAGCATGATTTCTTTTTGAAGCTGCATTTACAAAATGAATCATTTTATCTCAGACTGCAGACAAGAATTCTGATTTTAAAAAGAAAGAATAAAATGAAGTAGTTCTCATCAGACTATATTTCTAATGTCCAGGAGATGAGTAAAGTGAGCTCTCCATGATTTAAAAGTGAAAGTGTTATTGCTGATATAAAGACAAAAGCTGGCATACTATCTGTCTGGTTTCTTTCACCTATAAATATAGCAACTGACGTTTCAGAGTTTAAAACGCCTCATAAAATCCCAACTGCTGATGTCAGACAGCAGAGAACTTTGTCCACTGTTCTGTAGGACAGAACAGATATTTCTTGAGAGAAATAGAGACTTCTAGTTTAAATCATGTCCCCTTTTTCTTAGGCAACCCAAGGATTAATTAGTCCAATTCAGCAAGATATTACAGTGCAAATTTAAATCTGTAGGATTAGTGTGCCTTGCTGAATGATGCCCTAAATTTATAGCTATTTTTATTGGTAGATAAAGTGCTTTAATAGAATGCCAGCATGAAACCTGGCAACATAGCTTCTGAGGTGTACTATATGTACTTGGAAGACAGCAAAATAGTTTTTTCTTTTCCCTCATACCTAAGTGTAACTTTTTTCCTACGTTAAACATCAGCCTTAAGTTGGTGATTATATGTGTATCGTTCTATCTCTCTCATATATATATATATATGGGGATATATATATATAAAATATATGTTGTTATGAAGACTTGAATTTTTAATATAATAGAACATTTTTTAAGGAGTGGCAATCTCCCTCTAGTTATAAAATACCAAAATTTTAAAATAATTTTCTGCAGTCTTAATATCAGTCTCTGACAATAATAAAACTTCTGAAGACTTTTAAAATTTGAGTACTTGCAGCTCTCACTTGTCAATGCAGAATACAGTTGTGTGTATGTAGAGCTGGAAGACCAGCACACGACTGAGCCATCAGAAGAAATATAAAATTTGAAAAAGCATTTTTAGTGGGTAGTAAGGCTTTGAGAGATAAAAGTTCGTGCAAGCACTGGACATTTGTTAGATTACTCATTACTCATTGGACTGTTGGACATTACCCTTTCTAAGTTGTACCTACTATACAGAGGGCTATTTCCAAGCAATACAGAAATTTGTACCACTTGGACTTGAGCACAGAACTACAGGTCAGGCATAGTCTACTTAATTAAGTGTTGGCTTTGACTATTAGTGTGTTTGGAAATAGATGTCTTGAAATTAAACACAGGTACTTGCCTACCCTCTTTTAGATCTGAATGGTCATTGCATTATGAATTTCAACCAAAAAAAAAAAAGTGAATTAACAGCTTTGTTTCCCTTTAATGTGTGTGACAAAATGAGAATTACTCAATTACTGAATATAAAATACAAAGGATGAATATTAACTACTCATCTCAGATGTAATCATTTCAAGTCATAGAGATGACATACATCACCTTTCAGCATGAACACACTGAGAGATGCCTTTATTTGAATAATTTGTTCACAAGGAAAGTGTCTTTTGCCCAGATTAGGGACAAGAGCCCAGATTATTGATCATAGCATTATGCTGTTATCTAACATATATGAAATGTTAAGGAAATGATATTCCAGATTTCAAATCCAACATATATGGAGAATCTATAGCAATGATTTTAGTGGCATTTGATTTTGTATTTTCACTTAAATTTTCCTGAACATACTCTGAGAACATCATGGAAAGGTTTTATACTTCAGAATACTCTGGTCAAATATGATGTGGTATATAATGTAACACAGGTACTTAACTTTTTAGTAATTTTGATTGTTTGTGTTATGTATATAGAACCGAAGGTTCAAAGCATGCTTTTGACACAAAGAGATGATACATCAGCCAAAAAATTATACAACTGTTCAGAATAATCTTTTTAAATCTTTGCTAGATAAAGTACCTGGTTTAGAGAAAATATCCGAGAATTTTAGAGAAAATAAGATGGGCAATCAGTGGATTGAGAGAGAAGGATGTGGTAGTGTTGGTGCATGAAAAACTGAGCATGAACCAGCAAAGCGCTCCCACAGGCCAGAAAGCCAGTTGCATTCTGGACTGTGTCAACAGAAGCATGGCCATCAGGTCAAGGGAGGTGATTTGACCCTCTACTCTTCTCTTGTGATAACTCACCGGCAGTACTGCATTCAGCTCTGGGGCTCCTGACACGAAAAAGGACATGGACCTATTGGAGTGGGTCCAGAGAAATACCATGAAGATGATTAGGGGATTGGAGCACCTCCTCTACGAGTACAGGCTGAGAGAGTTGGCATTGTTCAGGCTGCAGAAGAGAAAGCTCTACGGAGAATTTAGAGCAGCCTTCCAGTACTTAAAAGCAGACTACAAGAAAGAAGGGGAAAGACTCTTTATCGAGGAGGGAGGTGACAAGGATGAGGGGTAATTTTTTTGAGCTGACAGTAGATTTAGATTATATATTAGGTGATGCTCTGTACTTGCTTCAATAGGTCTATGTCTTTCTTGTGCCAGGGACTCCAGAACTGGATGCAGTACTTCAGGTGGATTCTTACAAGAGCAGAGTGGAAGGGCTGAATCTATTAACCTGCCAGATATGCTTCTTTTGATGCAGCCTAGAACGTGATTGGTTTTCTGTGAGTGCATATTGCTGGCTTACATTCAATTTTTCATCCACCAGTATACCCATGTTCTTCTTTGCAGGGTTGCTCTCAATCCACTCATCCCTCAGCCTGTGCTGATAATGAAGATTGCTCTGATTGGTATGCAGGACCTTGCTCTTGGCCTTTTTTAACTTCATGTAGTTCATAAAAACCCAGCTCTCAACCCTGTCAGGGTCACTGTGGATGGTATCTCTTCTTCTCTACTGTGTCAACTGCACCACAGAGCTTTATTGTCAACAGTAAAGTTGCTGAGGATACACTTGATTCCACTCTTCATGTCATCAACAAAGATATTGAATAGCACCAGTCTCTGAAGAATGTCACTTGTCTCTACTTGGACATGAGCTATTGGCCATAACTCTTTGAGTGTGACCATCCAGTTAATTCCTTATCCATCAAATCATTCATCCATCAAACCCATTTCTCTTCAATTTAGAGAGAAGGATGTTGTGTAGGACAGTGTTCAATGTCTTACACAAGTCCAGGTAGACAATATCAGTTACTCTTGCCTTATCCATGAATGCTTCATAGAAGGTCACCAGTTTGTCAGGCACAATTTACCCTTAGTAAAGTCATGTTGACTCTCACCTATCACCTCCTCATTTTCCATGCACAGTTTCCTGGAGTATCTACTCTATGAATTTGCCACACACAGAGGTGAGACTGACTGTCCTATAGTTCCCTGAGTCTTCTTGTTTTCCCCCCTTTTAAAAATGAGTTGGTTTTTTTTTCATTTTTACAGTCGCTGGGAACTTAACTGGACTGACATGACTTCTTGGATACGTGGATAGTGGCTTAACAGTTTGGACAATGAGAAAGGGTAAAACAAACAGTTAAACACATAGTTAAGTAAACATTATTTTGCCCCCTTCCCCAAGCTCACTTTAAGCCAAAATCCTCTCCTCTTCCTAGTCTCAACCTCCCTTGTTTTTGCTGGTGTTTATACTCATTTAGTCACAAATCCTTTCATGAGGTGGCAGGAAGGGAAGAGTGTTAGGGTTTGTTCTGCCATGCTTCCTTGCTGTTCAAGTGTTTGTTTTAATGCCGCAATATAGATCGTTCACAGTGTCCCTGCTCTGGAATGGGTGTAGAATAGTATTATCTTAATACTTCTATTTGCTACACTGTTACTTCAAAATCTTTTTTATTTTTTTTCTACACATGTGACACGTGGATAAAGACTCTATAACCCAGGAGGTTATAAAGTAGGTATGCTTTATTCAGCCTGGGTGCACAGTGAATATTTTCCTCTGAAAACATGCACACCTGAACAATGCGGCTACTTTGGTTATATGCAGTGAAAGTTACATATTCATGAGACACCTATACATATTTATGGGCTATCCCGGAAAAGGCACTCAACTCCAGTACTTGGCAGCTCCTCCTCTTGACGCTTGCACAGTGTCTCCTGGTGGTCTTGGGCAGGGGTCTTCAGGGATGAAGGCCCTCATCTTCCTCACAATGAACTTTTTGCCTTTGTTCCAAAACTAGTTGTTCTCAGCACATTTCACAAGGAATTTTGTCGTCGAATTTCACAAGGGTCTTCATCACCAGATGGTCCTTGTTAGATACCCTTATCACTAGTGTTCTTGTCAATTATTTTTGTTTTATGTTCTTTTACAATGCATACTCAACAGCCCCATCCTGTGGGTCTCTGACTAATTGCTGCCTAACGACCCTGAAGAGGTTGTTTCTCACAGGATGCTACTCCCCTCATCATATGAAATAGCAAGGTGGGTATGTGAATTTGATGACACATCCATTGGGTGAAAAATAGAACATCACCAGCTCAAGTTTATTTACTGGTTGCCTTTTTCATCTACTTTTTGATTGTGTTCTTTATTTACAATGTACACACTTCAGAGATGAAGATCTGAACTACAGGATTGTCTGGAGTGCCCAGTACATTACAGCTTTCTATCTCTTTGAGAAGTTCTGGGATCCACGATAACATAAACATTTAATAACCACCCATGCCAATCTTCTCTTATTGTCTGCAGTAATATCACTTAAAAATCCGGTTTAGAGTGACCTTCCTTTTAATTTTCAATATATTCCCACTCTTTCTGAGCCAGCTGTTTGCTCTTTCACTGCTTCACTTTCATTCTGCCACTTGTGAGTGAAAAGCAATGAGCAGGATCTAGGCAAACAGGTTCTATGTACTGTTTTTATTTACTGAGCTTTCTGTCAAGAATTACTTCCCACTGGCATGAATCACTATAAAAGCATAAACATCACTTTGAAATTTAACCAATTGCACTGGCCATATTTTAGGATTTATTTAACAAAAAACTATAATTATTGTGTAAAGATAATTATTACAGAGTTCAAAACAAGCTAACATTTTACTTATTTCTGATTGCTTTTAACTGATAAGACAAATTTTGCTCTCTTCAGTTGTCTAACATATCTGTTGGGGTACATCAAAGATCTTAGCTAATCTGTCACTTCAGGCTTCCTATCTGTGAAAATCTTGAGGAGAAAACAGTGAAGAATATAGAGTTGCTTCGTAGTCATATCAGAACACAGGAGATAAAGGACTTGGAAAGTGCTACCAAATTTTGATCCAGACATAGCTCTGAGTTTTAATCAACTGAAAATCCTCACTTAAAAATGATAGCATAAGTCTGAATATTGATTCTTCAGTTTTTGGATAGTATAAATTTTACTTTTTTAATTTACTTCCTTAGTAATGTAATTTGAAGCATTTTTGTTTTTTCATTTCTTTGAATTTGAGAATTGGATCACTTAAAATCCTTTTCTTTCAGAAGGGCAGTTTCCACATCCTTACCTTCATTAAAAAAACCTTCAAAATGGATGGCAGTAACTGTTGTGGAAATATCCAGCACGCCTTTTTAACTAAATCACCTATGAAGAGTTGCTGGCTTTAGTGATTCTAAATCTCTCTTTAGAATGATTGTTAGACTTTTGTAAATGGAGTCTGTTTCTCAGAACCCTCAAGTTTCCTTTCTCATCTTTTAAAAAATGTGATATGTGCTTGCTTGTCTCCTCTTGTGAAAAGTCAAAATCTCTGTTATGTGTAGCCTTAAATTTTATATTGTCAATCATATTATTGTTATAAGGTGGGTGGACCTTGGCTAGCTGCCAGACACCTACCAAGACATTTTCTCACTTTCCGTCTTCAACAGGATGGGGTGAAAATAAGATGAAAAATCTCATGCTTCTAGATAAAGACAGGGAGATCACTCACAAATTACTGTCACAGACAAACCAGACCTGACTTGGTGGGGATGAATGTAACACATTTGCAATTAATATAGATTTGAATAGCAAAAAACAAAGACAGAATGAAAACAACACCTTCCCCCCACCACCCTCTTTCTTCCTAGTTCAACTTTTACTTCTTCAGTCCTGAGTCTATGTAGGATGGAAAACCTGCTCCAGAAAGGCTTTCCACAGTTGGCAATATCTTCAGGAAATATCCACCTGCTCTGGTGTGGGATCCTTTACAAGCTGCAGTGTAGAAATTTGTTACAGTCTAGGCCTCACTGCGGGCTGCAGGGGAAACTGCTCTGTCACCTGGAGCCCCTCCTGTACCTCCTTCTTCACTGACCTTGGTGTGTGCAGAGTTTTTTCTCACCCATTTTTTGTCTCGCTTGCTTCTCTGTTCTGCAATGTTTTGCCCTTTCTAAAATAGACTTTCCTCCAAGGTGCCACCACCTTGTCTGAAGGGTTCTACAGTGCCCTGTGGGGGGCTGGTTGGAGCCAGCTGTGTCTGGCACGGGGCAGCTCCAGCTTCTCCTCACAGAGGCCATCCCTGCAGCCACTTTCTGCTACCAAAACCTTGAATGTACACCCAATATATCTTAAAATAAAACAAATAAACTACTTGTCTTTGATATCTCTATGTTAATATTTTCAGCTCTACCAAATAATCATTAGTTACAAAGGAAAGTGCTAAATGAAAAGTGTGGAAGTTGCAAAACATGATGCTCTGAAATAATGTGAGGATTCTTAGTTCAAACCAGTTGTGCTCAAAAAATCAAAAACCATCATGTACTATTTTTGCATGTTTGTATTCTGTTTTTCCGTAAGGATCACTGATTTGGTATCTTACATATGCCACAAAATCACACTATTGCTACTCCAGTTACAATCCAGAAGACGTAACACTTTTAAGAATCTGTTTTTCTAGTACTGAAAAGTATATCACAGGCACAAAATATGACTCAATTTCTACTTTTTTACAAGCTTAAATGATTCTTTACATAGCAAACTAAGACTCATATGATCCAACGTGTTTACTATCTAAAACACTGATCTTGTATTACACTTACACATCCCAAATTTTACCTACCAAAGTGGTAAAATTCAAATGATTTCAAGATTCATCTCATTCCACTTCTACCAGAATCCTCCTTCCGATTAATGTGTAAAGGTTACATCTACATGACCCAGATGCGAGCCATGTGGTAATACTCCAGTACTTCAGAATGAGCTAGCCTAAATACCAGAAATAGCACAGGATTAGCAGGGGTTTTGGTTTGAATTAATTAGACCTGCTCAAGTGTACCTTCAAAAGAGCATCATGTTTCACTCAGATAGCATTGGGCCATGGAGATATATCTACAGTTAAGCCTATGTGTAAATTTTTTTAGGACCAGAGTTTAAATTTCATAACACTCCAACAGAGAAGCCTTATGTGGGCCAACTAAAAGTCAGCCTTATGTTCAACTAAAGCTGATGTGCAGTCTTAAATAGTAAAAAATGCCATTGTGAGAGAAAAAGACAATAAAAAATTAAACCTTCCTTTCTCTAAACCCATGATTTCTAGTGTTTATTTTATTGAATGAAATTGGTTCTTCTCTGTAGGAAGTTCCTGTAAGTAACACAACTTTCAATTGGCATAATGACACTACATCTTAGCCAGCTATATATTATCATCTAATGTTAGCAGGGCAATCTTTAAGAAATTATGTAGTTTACTCAAAACTAAATTAATGGAGCACCACATATTCATTTTTTTAGACTCTTGGAGGAGAATCTTTTATTCTAAATTTGTTTCATACTTCTGGATGTGAAAAAGTACAGTTCAAAGAACAGGAAAAGATGAAGCAAAAATAAAGTACAACGTGATGGATATGAAAGTTTTTTTGAAATGAAAATTATAGTACACCTGAAACCTCACTTTAGGTATCTAAGTCATTTAATGACTCTTGATCACAGGTCATTGACATTAGTAGCAATGGTATTACTTGAATCTATGTAGTACTACACTGGAATCCTGTACTTTTAGGAAAATCAGGAAAAGTGAACAACTTTAAAGTGAAAAATAAATAAATAAATAAATAGCAACTTACAAGTGAAATCTTTGACATACGTTATTTTTAGTATTTGATATTTAGGGCTCTTCAAAAGAGGTTGGAATATATACTATTAGGCCAATAAAATTAGGCCAATGAATTTCTAATTTATGTTATCAAAAAAGTGCTTTTAAAAATAAGAGACATTTTAAAGGAAAGAAACAAATGAGTTGGGAGAACAATTTTAAAATTTTCAGACCAAGGATTTTCAAGTGTCACAGAGTTCAGTTTATTTTTTACTCCTGTAACTTTTTACTCTCCTAAAAATGTTGACACAGGGATATAAATGTGTAGAACATAACAATGTTTTATCCTCTTCATAACTGTAGTAGCTTGACCCTGACCAGCAGCCAGGTGTCCACACAGCTGTTCTATCACTCCACCTTCTCTGCTACACGGGGGCCCATGGTTCGAGATAAAGGCAGGGAGATCATCCACATCTACCATTACAGGTAAAACAGACTTGTCTTGGGAAATTAATTAAATTTATTAAAGAAAAAATCAGAGAAGAGTAATGAGAAATAAAAATAGATCTAAATAAAATAACCCCCTCCCCCCACTCCTCCCTTCTTCCTGGGCTTAAAATCAATCCTAATTTATCCACCTCCTCCCCACATGGCACAGGAGGACAGGGAATGGGGTTGGGATCAGTTCATCAGACGTTGTCTCCACCACTCCTTCTTTCTCTGGGGGAGGACTCCTCACTCTTCCTCTTGGCCATTGTGGGGTCCCTCTCATGGAACACAATCTTCACACACTTTCTCCAATGTGAGTCCTCTCACAAGTGACGGTTCTTAGCAAACTGCCCCAACATGAGTCTCTCCATGGGATGCAGCTCTTCAGGGGAAATTGCTTCAGCGCAAGTCCCCTACAGTGTCACAGAAGTCCTGCCAGCCAACCTGCTCCAGAGCAGGCTTCCCACAGAGTCACAGCCCCTTTCTGGTATCCACCCACTCCGGTATAGAGTCCTCCACAGGCTGCAGGTGGACAAATACAACCTGTTACCTCAGTGGGCTGCAGGGGGACAGCTTACCTCATCATGGTCTTCACCATGACCTTGGGGACTCGTCTCTGGCACATGGAGCACGTCCTTCCTTCCCAGACTTCTTCACTGACCTTGGTGTCTTCCCATATTCTCTGCTCAGTTTTCATTCAGGTGTAAATGTAAAATTTGTAGATAAAACACGATATCATGGACCATGTCTCCTCTCTTGGAAAGTAAAATTTTAATGTGCAACAGTGTTTGTCAAATGGATAATATAAGTACAAGTTAGGTATACATTTCCTAGTTTGGATTGTTCTTCTCCAATCCTAAGTGAAGTAAATAATAAAGGTAAAGCAAAAGAAAAAAGATATGGTCAAAATGTCAATTTTTCTCTTCTTTATCAGTGTATTTTAGCCCTCATTAGTTAATCCCAGTAATGTTTTTTTAGGTGTTAATATATTCAGTATTATTGTGAACTTTTCAAATCTGACCTTCTTGATTTGTTCCTGCAAGCTGTAAAGTGAAACTCACCACCTGGTTCTGTCTAAAATAGAAAATAATTGTTTGGAGAGCACTTTAGTAGAAATAGAATTAACCTTTTGCTCTTCGGAAGATCTGTCTTGATACACCTTGATGAAAACTTCTGTAACCCTATTCTGCTCTACAGATGAACTGAATGTAAAAGTTCTTTTATTGTATAAAATCAATGAAGATTTAAACATGAAACTACCTATAATTAATAGTCCTGCTAATCATACAGCAGTGATGAATGGATATTTTATGTTTTAGATGAACAAAACAAGTAGAGTCCAAAATAACATCATCAACATCTTTTCTTACATATGGTGAGAAAACTTTTTTTTGTGTACAAATAGAGAAGCTTTCAACAGAAGATTAAAACACAAAGAGAAAGAAAAATGAACATAAAAATAGGATTAGTTAGAAAAAAACAGCAAAGCAGTTTCTAAAAATGAAAAAAGCAACGTATTATGATATCTTAAACAGAGAGTTACATAATTACTGACTACCTAATTATCTTTGGAGGCAACAGAACTGGAGGCCAAACTGTTCTAGAAGATATTCCTACAACATTTTTAATAGAATAATTTTCTGAGTTGACATTATTAATGTGACTGTGTTTACTCTGTTCCAGATAAGTACATTGAAAGTTAAGGGAACTTGGTATTTGATATTTTTTGTACATGTGTCAGGAAATACAGTATATATAATGCCTTGCAATCTATTAATCTAGTACTATGTTCTATTAACATTGCACATAATTGCCACATTAGCACCTCGCTTCTAGCAGATTGATTTTAATAAGGTTGCTGTCAGGTTAATTGGGATAATAAGTCTTTGTAAAACCTGTTTCTACACCTATAAGTACTTGAATTTCTCCATTTGTCCCAGTCAACAAAAATAAAAATACATCGGTGTGCTTTATTAGTTACTAGCCATCATGAACACCTAAATAAGGTTTTGTTAGAACTGATAGTATACAAATCTTGTAATGTGGAGAAAACTTCACAATCAGTTATTTATTGCAGCCATCCAGCAAGTGATCTGCAAAATGTGAGATTGGACAAGACAGTTGAGCTGATCTAGTTAAACGGAAAAAAGTATTCAATTCCTCCTTGTCTTCTTAGCTTCACAGTCTTGTACAGCTCCTCCACTGTTTCAGCCTTACTGCATGTTTAGTCCTTGATAAACAATAGGATTTAATGAAGATCAGTAACACTATGTTACTGATGAGCACTGAGATAGTACAAGGGTGTTGAAAGTGAGAAGGAGAGGTAGGATGCGACAGGAGGACTCCTCTAGTGTGTGGCCATCATACAAAGCCGCAATCTTAGTCACTATTGTCATCATGTTAAAGATTCAATCATTAGTATCAGATTCAGAAATGTTTAAAACTAAATCCTGAAAAAGGGTTTGGGATGAAAAGAAAAATCAATTAGAACTAAAATCTATGCTTTCACAATTATTTGCCACTTTTTCCTGTGAAACAGAATAAAGAGAATATACCTGAACTTGAATGTAACTGTTAGGAAAGATACCCTCTTCCTCCTCTCCCCTCCTCCAATATCCCTGCCTCAAATATTCAATTAATTAGCAATTCCTTCTTTTTTTTTTTTCTTGGTGTGACTCAAATAAATAAAGATGTGTTTATTTTAAAGCGATAAAAGCTGTTTTGAGAGAAGTAATTTTTCATCTAATTGTTCTGTGACAAAGCCATCTAATTCATTATACTTTCTTCCCAAATTCTTGCACACTAGCCTGAAAAAAAAAACCAAAACAAAAAACCCAAACACCACAAAATAAAGCAAAACAAAACCCTCCAAAACCTAAAACACCTTTCCAACAAAATCTAAAGATTTTCATGTCTTTTGACATCATCTAGACTTTTTCTTCATAATTTGAACAGATATATCAGTTTTGTCTTGTTATCCATGAGCACTCAAAGTAACTGCCCTAAGGCATTTCGTTTAAGGAGGAGCTTTTTGAAATGACAGTATATCCTTTCTTATTATGCTCAAAGAAATTCAATTCAGTATTCCAGCCATTATTTTCCTTTCAAATAGTGATTTGTTCATTTAAGGAGGAGCTTTTTGAAATGACAGCATATCCTTTCTTATTATGCTCAAAGAAATCCAATTCAGTATCCCAGCCATTATTTTCCTTTCAAATAGTGATTTAATTGAGCACTCCACCCTCATCTAAATGCAACTGTCTCAAAAATTATGGGTGTCATGAATGACTTAAAAAAGAACTGAGAAGCTGAAAAAACCCAGAAAGCTATCTAAAGATTTTTCAAGCTTGAACTCTTCCTTATTTTTGTGATTTTTAAGCTTACACAAAAAGTATAAATTTTTAATAGAAACTTTCAGTTCAGCATTGTTTTCCTCTCTAAGAAAATTCATGTCTGTCAGAAATGGTTTTTTGACCCTCTTTGCCTTTTTCTCCAGTGTCAGGTCTTAATATGTCTCAAGGCTTTTGTATCTTCAAGAGTGTTTACCGAAACAACTATTTGTATTTTCTAGTGCAGATCTAGGTAAAAACTTATATTGTATCGTTTCACATAGCACAGGTCTCAAAAGTAACACTAAAAGAATCTTCGTCATGGTTGCTGGGCTGCATTTCAGGGAAGTATCCTTTCTGAAATTCAAAAAAAATTGAACAAAAACATTTCTCCCAGCATTTACCAAGCTGATGTTAAAATGAACAAATCACTTGTCTAGTCTGGGAGCAACTTTGCCTGATAACCAAAGATGAGTTGAAAGAGAAGAAGAATACAGTTTGTCTAAGACAAACCATAAGCACCTCTTACTTTACACCTGCAACTAGAAGAAAATCTGGTGAGAAGATTACTACATTGAAGAATTTCCTTAGACTGAATACTGAACTCTCGCTAATTTAAGTAAGGTAATCTGTCACTTAATGATACTTCTCAAGATAAGTGTCATGGGTGCGTTTTTTTATAAAAGCAGGAGTTGACTTGTGCAAAACTTCGAGAGTCTCCCGCACCCTCAGGTAGGAGTTGGATCTGCCTCTGGCCAGGGCCAGGCCAGTCATTATTTCAGAGGTGACTCTATTGTTATCTTTCTCTTTTGGTTTCACCTTGTCTTGATCTGTCTTGTCTTCTATGTCGGGGAATTTTTCTGCTGGAGGAGAGGGAGGTGAGAGGAGAAAGAAAGAATGTCACCCTGAGAAGAAAGAGAGGGAGAAGAGTCCCAGAGGAAAAGGAGGCTGCTGGAGGAGGACCTTTTCCTGAAGCCCCCATGGTGGTTGAGATGGCAGGAAGGTGATTGCCTGCCGGTTGAGGGAATCAATGGTGGTGAGAATGTCCAGGATGCACTGGCACATGCAGAGCCCCATGCAAGAGAGGAGAGAGACCGAGCTTCAATGGAGGATGTGCCTGAAGTTATCTGTGGCCCCAAGGGACTCACGAGGAGGAAGAGGTTTGTCTCCTGTGAGGTGGACACCACATGGCATGCAGGAGAGACCACGAGGAGTCCTCTCTTTCAAGGAGGAGCTGCCATGGACAATGAGTGATGGCCAGATGGACTGCACTTCCCACCTCCTGTCCCGCTTGCACTGATGAGGGAAGAGAGGTATCCAGGAAGATGGGAGGGATGAGGGTGGGGGTGAAGTGTATTTAAGATTTGGTCTTATTTATTGATGTATTGATTGTATACATATTTTTAATATATCTAGTCATATCAGTATATTTAGTCATTACATAATATAGAAGGAATTAACGTAAATTACTTTCAAGCAAGTCACAAAACTTCACATTGAAGTTCTATTATTAACTATTACCAATAATCATCTTAGAAATAAAACTTGTTAAAATATAAAGACAAAATCTGTTCTCCTTCCTTGTTGAGAAGTGAAGTGAATTGGATTCAGAATCTCTGACTTTGCTGTGTGGTCTTAAATGGGTATTACGTTTCTCCTCGTCCTGTAAGAAACACAAATAAGTAAGCTTAGTAGAGAGTGGAAAGGAAGTGATATGGAAATTATTAATTTTTAACATCAAAACACTCAAAGCATATGTTTATATTAAGCAATATTTTGTAGACATATGATTTTTTTTTTTTAGTCCAAAACAAATTTACGCCGGCTTTAAAATATTGGGGTTTTTTTTGCTTGGGTGTCTCTTATGCTAACATGCCTGTACAAAGATATTGTCAGCAAATATACTTGCTTTGGCAAAAGTTTTTTGATGCTACTTACTACTGTGTCCAGATATAAGATTTCATCTGTTATATTAATACATGTATACAGTGATGACATTAAATAAATGACATGACAATAAATTACATGAAATAAATCTTTGTTCATATTTGAAAATAAAGTTATTAATTTTACTGCATTCTAGAAAAAACAAAGTGACCGCATTTTATAATACTATTAGCATTAGTCATGGCACACTGAATTATTTACATCTTGAAGAAAGCCTTTATTATGCGAGGCAGCACAGGACACCTGTGAACCCTTTCTTTCCTCATGGATTTTCCACAGTCCCATTCCATCTACTCTACAGTGGCAAAGCTGGTTTAAAAGACCACTTTTCTAAAACCACTTGCTCCTTTCTGCCCGTGTGCTATAATTCATCACTTCTTCAATGTAGCGGTGCAACCAATTGTAATACTATGCTGTAAACAGAAACATTGATGTGAGTGACAAACCTTGGAGACTTATTAACACAGTTCATTTCAGGGAACTCTTCTACATTAGGGCCTTACAAATGTTTTCAGCAGCACAAAAGAGAGAGTGGTGAATGAGAATAAGCAGTGGGGGGTCAAGGTGTGTGCGTTTGTGCAGGGAGTGAGGACCTCTTAAATTAGCTTCACTTCCAAAGAAAATAGATGTGGAACTATACTCTTAGTCTTCCACCTGCTCTCTTCTTTAATAAAACTTCTATTCACATTATTCTTCTGTTCCTCCCTCCAGGGGGGATTCATTGCTTAAAGCAAATGTCTGGCAGTTGAAAATTCCATTCTCTTCAGCAAAGTGTAATTTCTCAAGTAGGAGGGCTCTATTGAATTCCCAACAGCGCTGCATGCACTACCATAAATACCTGCAAACTTGAATCACAATATAAAAATTTTAATACATTCTTTTTCTTTATTTCAGATGTAGAGAGAAAGAAAAACTAAGGTATTCATAAGGATGACAAGTGTATTCTCACACTCTCCACACAGTCAGTTCTGCTTCTATTGCAATTAACAAACTTCTATTTTATTTCAAAGGAAACGTTGCTGAAAAACTGTAGGTAGACTGAAGCAGTTAAGTGAAACAATGCATTGCATGAGCAGTAGCAGTAATCTAATGTCATGTTAGATCTTATATTTTCTTGATATAATTCCCACTACTTTAACAAGGTTTAAGGAGACAATGCAAACCAGTGCAAGTATGAAAAACCAACAGCCTGTTTAAACACTTCACATAAGAAAGAAGTAAGCAAAGACTGTATCTTAAGTAGAAAAAATCTTACCGTTTTTGATTTTTAGAGACAATTTTTAATATATCATAGAAAACTAGAAAAGTTCTTATGTGCCTTTACTCAACCTGTGATGGTATTACAACACATCAGAAATACATTTAGTCTCAAATTGTATCACAGAATCACAGAATGGATGTGACTGAAAGGGACCTCTGGAGGTTATCTGGTCCAATTCCCCTACTCAAGCAGGGCCATCTACATCCAGTTGCCTAAGACTTTGTCTAGACAGATTTTGAATATCTCTGAGAAAGACTCTACAATGTTTTTCGGCAACCTGTGTGAGTACTCAGTTACCTTCGTAATACACAGGTCTTTTCTAATGTTCAGACAAAACTTCCCGTGTTTCAGTTTGTGCATGTTGTTTCTTGTCCTGCCCCTGGGAACCACTGAAAAGAGCCTCGCTCCATTCTCTTTACACTCTCCCTTCATACACATTGAGGAGATCTGCCCTGAGCCTGTTCTTCTCCAGGCTGAACAGATCCAACCCTTTCAACCTTTCTTCCTATGACTGGTGCTCCAGTCCCTTAATCATCTTTGTAACCCTTTGATGGATTCTCTGCACTATGTCCCTGTCTCTCTTGTATTGAGGGATTCTGACTTGGACACAGTACTCCAGGCGTGGTCTCACCATGACAGAGTAGAAAGGAAGGATCACATTCCTCAACCTGGTAGCAGTAATTTGCCTAATGCATTAGCCTGTTTGTCTTAAGGGCAAGCTGCTGGCTCTTGCTCAACTTACTGTCCACTAGGACTTCCAGGCCCTTTTCTGCCAAGCTGCTTTCCAGCTGGTCAGCCCTCACCATGTCTGAAGTTGTTCTTTCCCATGTGCAGGACTTTGCACTCTTCCTTGTTGAACTTCACAAGGTTTCCATCACTCTATTTCCTCAGCCTGCCAAGGTCCTTTCAGATGTCAGCACTATCCTCTGGCATATCAGACACTTCTCCCAGTTTAGTGTCATCTGCAAACTTGTTACGGGGTGCACACTGTTTCGTCACCCAGATCATTAATGAAAATGTTAAACAGTATTGGACTTGGTATTGACTCTTGGGGTATACCATTAGTTACTGGTCTCCAAGTAGACTTTGTTCTATTGATCATCACCCTTTGAGCCAGGCTGTTCAGGAAATTTTGAGTCCATATCACTGTCTGCTCATTCAGTCAGTACTTGAACAACTGCTCTGAGAAGACCTCACACAAGGCAAGGTTGAAGACCTAACTAGAGTCCATATAGACATATCCACTGATCTGCCCTCATCTACCAGGACAGTTATTTCATTACAGTAGTTTATGGATTGGTTAAACATGATTTCCCCTTGGCGTAGCCAGGCTGACTGCTCCTGAAGATTTTCTTGTCTTTGATGTGCCTGAAAATAGTTTCCAGTATTAGCTGCTCCGTCACATTCCCAAGGACAAAAGTGAGGCTGATCAGCCTGTAATTTCCTTGATCCTCTGTGTTACTCTTTTCAAAGACATTTGTATTCCTTCAGTTTACAGGCACTTCTCCTAGTCACCGTGAGTGATCAAAGATTATCAAGAATGGCCTCACAAAGACATCTTTCAACTCCCTGAGCACTTCTGGGTGCATACCATATGGGATTGTGGACCTGCTCATGGTCAGTTTGCTTATCAGTAGAACCTCTTCCACGAAATGTACATCTTCCTTGTTCCAGCCTTTCTGCCATTTCTCTGGGGCCTGGTATTCCCAAAGAATGGTCTTGCTAGTAAAGACTAAAGTAAAGAAGGCTTGCAGCATTTCCATCCTTCCCCCTTCCTGTGTAATCAGGTCCCCTATCTCATTGAACATTAGACTCATGCCTTCCTTAGTTTTCTTTTTGTCACCTACGCACTCTTGGAAGCTCTTCCTGTTGTCTTTGACATTTATGTCCTCCTTTCTCTCTGTCCTCAGGATCCTGATGGTGGACCATCTCATTACCACTGCAGCCAAGGCTATCTTTGTCCTTCACATTCCCCAAAAGCCCCTCTTGTTGGTGAATATGAGGCCCAGCAGAACAGCTCTCCTAATTGGCTCCTCTGTCACTCAGAGGAGGAAGCTACCATCAACACATTCCACTAACCTCCGGGACTGCTTATGACTTGCTGTGTTGTCACCAACACCCTCCATTGGGGTGGCTGAAGTCCCCTAGGAGGACCAAGGTCTGCAAACCCGAGACTGCTCCTGATCTGTCTGTAGAAGGCTTGATCCACTCATTCTTCATGGTCAGGTGGCCTAAAGCAAACACCCACTGTAATGTCACCTTTACCTGTCCTGTCTTTTATTCTAACTCAGAAGTTCCCAGATGGCTTCTCATCCATCTCCAGGCAGAGCTCTATGCACTCTGACTGCTCTCTCACAAAAATGACAGCTCCTGTTTCTCATCTTCCCTTCCTGTCTCTCCTAAAGTCCTTGTATATTTCTATTGCAATTGTAACAGATTAACCTAACTGAAGCCTTTTTCACACTGTAAGGACCCAGAATGAGATTATCAAGTGTGGTATTTTTTTTTTCATTTTATCTTGTCTCTGTCTTTATCTTTGGATCATTGCAGCAAAGATTCATACCATATCCAAAATCTGCTATCCAGCAGCAGTGCTTACAGTTTGTGGTATAGGTACTGCTGCAAGTAATGTTAACGGGAAAAATAATTCTGACCTGTTATATAGGAAATGAAATATCTATATGGGGATTTCAATAATTGTCATAAGTCCCATAAGGAAAAAAGGGAAAAAAAAAAAAAAAAGACAGTTCAGCACCAAAATAAATTAAGCTAGATATAAGGAAGAAATTTTTTCCAGTGACTGGAGTGAAACAGTGGAACAGATTGCGTGAAGAAGTAGTAGAAACCTCTTGCCTAGGAACATTCAGGGTCAGGTTGGACGGGACTCTGAACAAAGCGATCTCATTAAAGGTGCATTTGGTCTAGACGACCTCCAAATATCCCTCCCAACCCAAAACATTCTATGATTCTATGATTTTAGAAACCAGAATATCTTATTTTTTTGTGTTATTTTATTTCAATTTATTGTTGGTTTGTTGTTTCTGGTTATTAAGGTATCTGAAAAAATTCCCGGTATAAAAAGAATAGATGAGAAAACTAAGTTCTTCAAAGAGGAGTTTTTCCTTCTCTTCTCCTTTCCTGGAATTCTAGTGCATTGACCAGCTGAAGTAATAGAATGCAATATTACATTATGAAATATCCAGATACAGCACATAAGTTGCAATTTATAGCCAGTTACTTAGAGTCCCTGTGTAAATCGTGTTGTTCTGGGATATCAGCTGATCTTAATTGAAACAAACTTTCTACATTGTAATTTTTAAACAGTGTTTCTGAGTATCCAGTGGATTTATACTTGTGTTTTAGAACTGGTAAGGAATTTTTTGTGGTGTAATAAGGATATTTTCATTGGAGTTTTGCCTGTCAGAAAATTAGTTTGTTGAAGTTCCTTGCTGATTCCAGTGAATCCTGTCAGATAATGAAAGCTAACCTCATTGCCCTGCCTACCTACCTATCTCGGAAGGACTTTCAATCTTAGTGACTAGCTGCTTCCCAAGAAGGCTAGTGTGAGACAAGACTCCTGAAATTTCCAAATTCTTTGGATGCTTCAGACTACAGGAAGCTAATTCCATTATGCAATGCTAGATCTAAGGATCCTGTCTATTTAAAGACCTCCGCTCTCTGAAGTTTGGAGTCTTACTCTCCTGCACATTTTGAAATACAGTTGCAAGAAAAAGTATGTGAACCTTTTGGAATTACATGATGTTCTGCATTAATTTGTCATAAAATCATCATATAATTCAAAAGTATTGACAAATATAATGTGCCTGAAATAATAACAAAAAAACAATCCTCAATGTCTGTACTGAACACGCTTCAGAAGTTCAGAGTATACAATTCACCTTGAAAGAAACAGAACTTGACTTTTTCTTTCTGTGTAAGTCATTGTCCCTGGTAATAATGATTTCTTAGCAGATAGCCAGTCAAAAGATTAATAGAATTAAAATCTCTGTAAAATAAGCTTGTTTTCACTGACAGCTCGTTTGTTTTTTTCCCCTTCCTTTTGGAAGACAGTAAACAGAAACAAAGCCTGCAGCAGTACAAAGAAAGCTAGCACATTAAAGAAGGATTAACTTCAGGAGGCTATGACAGATGTAAAGTGCTTTGCACACATTGCTATGTGATGTTCAACATATGTTGTCAATTAAAAATTGCTTAAGAAATATTTAACAAGGCAAAGCTAACATACCCCTAGTTTGTAAGAATATATTGAGCTTCTGCATCACTGGTTCTCATTTTATTTTTTTCGGTTCTCCTGTAAGCTGAGGAAAACCTTATATAACATGACTCTCAGCTAGTTTATATTTTAAAGTAGCACTTTATTCCTATGTATTGCAAAACAACATTCATTTCAACTTTTAGTAAGATTATGACTGCATAATTTAGCAGGCAGAGAACCTACTAAACTGTTTAAAATTAGTTCTGTGCAGTAAAAACAGGCACCTAACTACATTCAAGACATCATGGGCTTTGGCACATTTTTTACCTAGATTTCGCAAATGACAACTGCCAGGAAATCTTCCTGGTAACCACTATGGCATATGACACAAGCTCCTAGGTTAAGCTGCTATTTTTATCATCTTCCTTATCACACCTGAATCTTTCTTTATGCAAGACATCTGTCATCTTTCTTTTTCCCTTTTTTTTTTTTTAAATTATGAGGTGCCCTGTTCAACCCCCAAATAGCCACTAGACGCTATTCTCTGTCTTCTCTCCAAAATGCAAGTACCCTCTTGTACAACTGTATTGCAAAGCCTCCATTCAAGAAAATAGCAAAATTATTGTTGAACTCTGATTCCTCAAGACCTTGTCATCAAAGATATGCTCCTAATATTAGGAAATTCCTGAAAGCACCATTGCTGTTCCTATGACCACAAATGAAGAGCCTTTTGCCCATGAGAGAGCAGGGGTTTGCTATCATCTATGAAAAATAGTGATTATGGTTGTGGAGTATGTGTTAATCTGTGTGTGGAGGAAAAGGGACTGAAGGTGTGGAAGGAATCAATAGGTCCACAGAGATTCTTCAGTGTCTAGCTGCCCCCCAAGGACTTCTGAAGATATTCCCACAGTGAATTAACCTCTCAGTTAAAGTCTTTAGTTTCACTGGTAATAATAATATTACTGTCTTGAATCTCCTCTGCTGAAATTTTGTTTCTAATCAGAACATATAAGGGTGTTTAAAAATAAAAGTTACAGTGTTTATTCCAAGAATCTTTGTGCTTCTTAAACACATATTGCAGGCTGCTGCATACATCATCTCTCGACGAAATGTCAACCCAACTCCTACTTCCCTTTAAATAAGATATAAAAGTACTCAAGAGGTATTCAGAGAACTGTGAACTGTATGTGCCCTTAAAATGTGTTGCTGATATGGGAATTCAAACTAAATTGCTGTGGTGAAGGATATTTGACTATAAGTTGAAGTATTAACTAAGAAAAATTGAAACAGATACTTATGTATTGCAATATATTTTAATTTAAAGGAATAATATAAGACAGATTTCTGCCTGCATAAGAGACAGAAAAAGGCAGGAGAAGGAAATAAGACTGTTTTCCTTTGTGTATAAAGCAGAAACAACTGTATAATTACCCTTGTTCTGGATCTTTATTTTTCACTCTTGTCCTTTTTTGAATAAATATTATGGGATTATAAGCATTAAAAAAATAGTGTCAAATGTATTGTTATTTATCCAAAGAACTGGGAGATCATGTTGTATGAAACAATTTAAAATCCAAACTAAAAGAAAATATATGAAAAGCATATTTTCTCTGATTTCAATCAAAAATAAATCTGAAAAGTGAGAACAGTGCAACAGCTTCAGAAGTTGCATGTGCCAAATCCATTCCATAATATTGCCATGCCGTGTTTTCTGCCTTTTTTTATGGGTACAAGTAACATTATTTTCTTCTTACCTGTTTTGATTTTTTTTTACTTATGAAAGCTGGTGTTACCGAGTTTGCTATATATTGCTGAAAATACGTAAAGATTTGCTAAGAAATAGATTAGCATTCATATTTGTTTCATGAGCTTTTGCCAGTCTACAGTAATTTGATCAGTCATAACTAAAGAAGAAAATGTCATTATCAGTACAATTAGAACAATTTTAGGTGCATCAAAGATAGAACCTCTTATGGTTTATAGCAGTTTTCTGCTATAGAAAATAGGTACTCGTTTATGTGCTCATTTGTGACACCCACGTACCTGTAATTTTGATGACGCAATCTTTCCTGTGTTAAAAGTGCCGTCTGGAAAGATCTGCAAAGGTACAGTCCTTTAATTAGTTAACTTGTACAGACAAAAATTGTGCAAGCTCCCTCCTTTTTCCATCTATTTTTACAGAGGTCCATGTAGTTTATAAAATAGGCAGAGAAACTGTGTGTTGTAGTGGTGAAAAGCTGTGAGTATCCATACTAACTTGTGTTGATGTCAGCACCACATTACATTGCAAGTGTACAAGTATCCTTAAGATGCCTCTGTAGAGTTGATTTCCCACATGAGTAGTGAGACTTGTTGAAATCAGGCTTCGCTCTTCAGCCTGCTAATGTAAGCAGTTACTTGGACCCGCTGTAGAATGGCTAATTGAATTGAGGTTTGCCTTGATGGCCTACATATGCCAAAAACTTCTGGCTGATATTTGGTTTTCATGTGGAAAACCTCTGCTCTACCCCAACAGACTGTAATGTGCATATCACTCTCCTTAAGCTGTGCTTTGCAGAAAGCAATCTTGTGGAACAGAGGTGTGTGGGGAGAGAAGATGGATAGGGCAGACAAATTAAAATTTACAAAAAATTTATGTTCTTCTTTTTTATCCTGCACATAGCTTTCATGGTGGAGGCTGTCATCTAAAACTAAGCTAGTTGTGCTCTGCTTTGAACTTTTGTTATTTTATTGCAAAATCTAAATCAGAGGCTTTTTTCATCTGCCAGTTTAGATATCTAATAAAAGTGAAAGTTTACAATGGCACAGAAGTGGCTGGACAGGTAGTGACAGCTGAATTTGCACTGAAGAGTTTCCTTATGCAGGATTTGGTGCTGTCAGAGCTATCTGTCTAATCCTAGGTGATGAGAATACAATTTTTAACTCTTGGAGGATTTTAATTCAAGTCTTCAACTTGACTTTACTTAATTGTATCTCATGTATCTTATGATGGCTGTAGAAAGGCATGAATAATCCTAATGTGCAGTGGTCCAAAAGCACAAAAATCAGACCCAAATAAAAATATGCATCCAATTTCTATACATATAAGAGTAAATTCCAGAATGGGAGCAACTGGAAAATATCTAAGATGGAAAGGTATCTAAAATGGAAATTTGTTTAAACTCCTTTGTCTGGAATGCTTTTTACTTCTTTCACAGAAAACACATCTGCTTGCTTTAAATTTTGC
Organism: Apaloderma vittatum; assembly: GCF_000703405.1. Classification (NCBI taxonomy): domain Eukaryota; kingdom Metazoa; phylum Chordata; class Aves; order Trogoniformes; family Trogonidae; genus Apaloderma; species Apaloderma vittatum. Next base: position 68,938 of record NW_009692651.1, read on the forward strand.
ATAATTGTGTTGGTTATTACGTGTTCTATTTTTTAAATTAGAAAATTCATTGCTAATTAATTTGATGAATTGCTACTTATTCAAATAACTTGGTTATTACACAGTGTCTGAAAAAGAAAATTCATTCAGTTTCTACTTCCAAAATATTTACTAATTTGTATCCCTAAATTATCTCTAATGCAGTCTGGCTGGAGTTTTATGCTGCTGGATGAAACCACTTAAGAAAATAATTTAAAAAATAGAGACATGACTAGGTCTTTAGAACACGAAGACAGGTAATTTTGAGATAGATCTTGATCCTCTAATACACAGTCATATATGGAAACAATTTTCAAGTCACCCTAGCACAGACCTCTAGGGAAATCAATGAAGTGTCTTCCCAGACACTGGAAATTGCTGTTTAGAACTTCTTGTAGAGGCGTATAATGCAGGGACTTAGTGGACTAGTAGCTACTTTCACTTATGTCATTGCATATTCTGATGAGCCATAGATGAAGTGAATCTCATTTAGTTTACCAGAGGGACAGAAATGGTGGATTTTTCATCATTTGGCTTCTTTGCCATTTTTGGGAGGTTTACTTTTCACTATTGTGACAGAATATGAAAAGCCTTATATTTCCTCACAATATGGTTAGGATTTTTGTTTCGATTTGCTTTGGTTTTGATAATCATACCGGTTTTGTTTCTAGGATAAATTTAATTCAATGTATGAAAAAGATTAAAAATTCAGTTTCTCTGTCAAGAAAATACTGATTGTGTGAACATTGTAACTGAGGATAGAATATAAATCTTAGTTTTTAAAAACTTCATCTTATAAACCTATTCATAACATTACTGAGATTAGCAATGTCACTGGAGATACCTACTTTACTTGTAACGGGAAAACCACAGATGTGTAAATGATCACTGTATCACGGCTGATGGTCTTTATCTACCTCATGGTAAATTCATCATGGGGAGAACTTCATAGATTTTATAGTTGTATTTGTGCTGGTAAATTAGACAAACCCGAGGAACACTAGCAGAGATGGGGATGCTATCATTTGTATTGCTAAATTATTAAGAAGTTGATTCTGTAGAATCATTTTAGCTCATATAAACACTAGTCCTTGTTTTCAGGCATCACTGAGGAATGAGCATGAGGAAGGAAACAAATCCTAATAAGCAGCTTGGTTGTTGCCGCTCTATCTTGGAAGGTAAAGAAGCATCACAGTCTGGATATGAGCTGATCCATAACACATAGTCTCAGTGAACAATCACAGGTATACTCAGTTTACTAACACTAATGTGTTTGTGAGTTTTAAATTGTACTGATAAATTCAGTGGCTTTTGTTAATTTATTATGCAGGAAAAAATTGGCCTTTAATTTTTCCTGCTTTTGTACTTATCTATTTTTTATTTTTTTCTCCTCTCTAAGTCTTTCTCTTGTGCTCTTTTTCACCCTCTTCTAAAAATAATTATCTGTGTATCTCCCATTGCAGGCAAGAGCAACACCCTCTTTCTCTTTTTTCTGCCACACTCCACTCACTGTTCTATTCTCCTTCATGCCTGATGGATTATGTCCTAGAGTGTTGAGGGAGCTGGTGGATGTGGTTGCCAAGCC
>NW_009692652.1:0-5973 GCF_000703405.1 Apaloderma vittatum
CGCTTGGCTCCCCGCGGCTCAAACAGGCGCCTCCTCTGAATCTTTCTTTGTTTTTTCCTTTTTTTTTTTTCTGATGGTATGAAGTTCTTAAAGTTGCCTTGAAACCGTATCTGCGGCTTCTGGGGGGGGGGGTGGTTTAGTTTTCAAGTGCCCGAACTCCCAAGAGGAAGATGGTGTCCATGTTGTTTACGGTTCGAAGTGATTAGGAGCTCTGGGAGGTAGGTATTCCCACCCCCGGCTGGGAGAGTTTCAGGAGATCGCGGCGGGGTGTGGGTGTGTGTGTTAAACCTGCCCTGCTCTGGGAGACGTCTCTGTTTTAACACTTTCAGAAGACACAAGGAGGACCACCTCCTATCAGAGTTTTAAGATGTGTTTTAAAACTACACCGGTTTTGTCAGCTGAAGTTGAATGAAAGCATAGCGTGGCAGCTTTGCTTAGTTTTCAACACAAAATACATGAAAGGAGTGATCTAACATACTTAATTTCCTTGAAAAGTATGCCTGCCTCTGAATACCTGGTTCTACCAGCAGGGATGGCCCATGAAATCCATAATCTTTTGTTCTAAGAGACTGGAATATGTTCAGAAAAACCTAGCTAGCTTAATACATGTTTAGTCCGAGCTAAGGATGCTTTAAAATGTTCTCTCTGCCATCCTCCCCCAGGCGATATGGCCTCAGTACTGAGTAGCTTTCCATGCATAGGTGGTTCTTTCAACAGCGCTTTTCTAGTAGAGATTATTTCCAGTTTGGCTGTTCCAGGAGCTGCCTCAAGCAAGGGAGGAAAGAACAGTACTGGGAGGTGAAACTGGGCATCCGTGCTGGAAGGATATGGATATTTCAGGGATGCTTCTTTTGCTATCGGTTTGAGGTTCTTCCTCTGCAATTATGAGGAAATAATGAGCGATAATTTGGCCTCTTAGAGCACCAGGGAAGGCTGGGTGACTATTGGTGTAATTAATGAGGGAGGAACAGACAGAATACGAGCCCAAATACAGATTTAATAGCCGAAGCATTGTGCAACTGTGGTGTTGCCTACCCATGAAAACCTAAGAAGAACAAGCAGTAAATGTAACAAGCTGTTAATTCAACCTATGTCAAAGCTGAGCTGGGCAGCACCCTTCTGTAACAGCAAAATCTCCCAAGAGATACTGTTGCTGACCAGTTGCTTGTCACCGAGATCAAAAGTCAAGGAGAAGACAAGCAGAAGCAGTCTTATCCCATCAGTGTTTGCAGGTGACAAGTTCCGGAGTGTGCATTGCCCTGGTGGCTCAGACTTTTCTTTTGCTGATGACTCAACTCACTAGTGATTCTGGTTTGTGGTTTTGTTGTTTTGTGTTTGGTTTCTTTTTTAAGTCATAAATAAAGCCATGGATATAGCCTTTTTTTTTTTTTTTTCTACATGCTGTGTTTACTCTGACTAATGAGAGTTGGGTATGGCTAAAGGAATTAAAAATTTGAGTATTGTGAGTATTAGAACTTGAGTTCACCTCTAAACCAAGTGTTCTAGTATAATCTCCAGAGGGATAAGATGTCCATCAGTTACATCAAACAGTACAAAGGGTATTAAAAAGGTGGTGTGGTCCACTGGCTGTAGGGCAAGTAAACAGGCATTTGCCACTTTGAAAACACTTTATAGTAAATATATTCACATGAATATGAATGCAAAAGTGTGGAAAACGCAGTGCCAAAAGTAATCCCTATTATTTGTTTTTTAGAAATATTTCTACAGATTTCCTTGTCTCTCTAAATTATTTATCTGAATATTTCTTTATTTCTTCCCTCTGTGCCAGAACTAATTCTCATTTCTTGAAAAGAATTGTAAGAGTTTGGGGTGGGAAGGGAAGGAGGATTAGAAGAAAGTCAGGAGGGAGGAATGAGTGCTCTTCTATTTACACCCTGATGAGGTGTTCCTGAGTACATTTATCTGCATTGTTTGAATGAGAAGTAGGAGGCTGACTCTAAACAATCTGCAAAACGTTTTGTTTCTTGCTTTCTTTGTTACAGTGTTTCTTCTTCTTCCCCACCCTCCCAATAAAATTGTCTGTTGTGACATTTCTAAGTCTTCTCCAGGTCCACCTCTACCCAGAAGGTGGTGTGGGCAAGGAATTAAACAGCACGGGAGGGCTTGTGACCTCAAGTGGGGAGTACAAGCAAGTGTGAACCTCGCCAGGAGCTCCCCACCTCTGAGTAGCTGATAGTGAAAAAGCTTGGAAACTGCTATAGCAGCATAATTACCCATATTCTTGGGAGATTACCCTGAAATGGGAATGTTTTCCCATGGTGTCCGTGGTGACAGCTAGGAGCTCAACTGCTGCTGTAACCATATGTCAGGACGATGTGATTAAAAGTCTGCATTAAGGATATGTGAAGTAATTTGTGTGTAGCTGTTCTGATGAGGGTAATAACAGGGTTAACGCTGGCAAGCTGTCTGAGGTTGTCTCACCTTTCATCTGTGAAGGCTTGTGGGAGTGTGACTGGTACTGTTAAGTATTGAAAAGAAGCTGGAAACACTTTCAAAAATAGCATATTTTTCTGCAGCATAATTGGTCTCTCTCACTTGTTTTCACATTATTACCCTAAAGATGAGCATGCGTTGAGAAATAACTTGCGTCATTATACGTACTGGTTAAATGGGTTTTTGCAGATAAGAGGAGGTAAACACAGACTGAGCTACCCTTTAATGCCCAGTGAATTTTTTTGGATCAAAACTCCATGCTGATCTAGATAAGGTTCTGTTTTGCAATTATGCTTATGTGTAGTGGTTACTGGGAGCCTCCTTGAAATCAGGATGGATCCAGGCATGTAGATATACTGTTAGGATTAGAGACTAACTTGGCAAACTGGAGAACGCTCAAATTCCTGAACTAGTTTTTCATTCTATAATGAGGAATTACTTAAATTTTTGAAACTGAAGTTTCCTGATAACCATGTGTTCTTTTCTAATAAAGTTAAGCTACGCTTGAAGTATAGCGCTGAACTTTGGTACTGTAAGAAGTTCTTCTTTCCTTGTAAAGTCTGTTGAATGCCTTGTTCCAAGTTATCTTCTCTGAGCTGTTAGGTTCAGTGGGCACTGGACTTAAAGTACGTATTTTCATTGCAGAATGCCTTGTGGATGTGTATTTTTCTAAAAAATGTGGCATTTAACCTTTAAAAAACCCCAACCCTACAAATAAAGTTGTCTTGCTTTTAATTTGGCTTTTAATTGGAATTGTGATATGGATACTGAATTACCGAAATAGTGGGGTAGTAGCCCATCTCGGACAATTTTCCTAGGAAACTCTTTTCTTGAAACTTAACTAAAGAAATTCTAACAGGAATTAATCTTTTGTGCTTTGTAAAATGGCCAGCTCTAAGTTTGTAAACAGACAGACCCCCAGCAGAGTTTAACAACTTTTTATGATACCAGTAAGTGATCTGTAGGATCTCAGCCCAATTTCCTGTGGTCTTTTAATTATTTAGGTTTCGATCAGGTTTATCAGTCATTAACACTTTTCTTGTCTGCCTGCATGGATTTTGTGCATGAATGGGACTTCAGGCTGTGAGCTCTTCCGACATCACCTCATTGAAGTATTTAGTATCTGTTGTGTGTTCTTTTAACTGAATTTCCATTTAATGTTGGTAATTTGCAAGTTTTAATATTGTGATTCTATTCAAATGTTTTAATGTGGTATTCAGTGTTTGAAGTATTTTGTCTAGAATGCTGAATAAAGTTTGGGTGGTTTTGCTGAGTTTTCTTGCCTCTAAACTTACGCCTCTTGCACTACTCTTATAGATTGTGACCTGTCATACACCGTAGAAAATATTGCCTTGAGGTTCCCAGAGTACTACTATTTTTTAACTCTTTTTTCCCCCCTCCCTCTTTTTTTTTTCTCATGTATAGTTGTTCCAAGAATAGTTTTAAATTCATTTAATTTCTTAGATGACTCTTTTAATACCTTAGCCCTCTATCTACAGTTCTTGTTAAATTACACTGCAGTATGTTAAACATCTTTGTTTCTTTGTGTAGCTTTTATCAGAAATGGGGGAAGGGCGATATTACAAATTCATACCAGATCAAGCTGCGGAGGCCATGGGAATAGCTAATTATGCTACTTCTGATCTGTTCAACAGTTCAGAGTTGAGTGCCTTGTGGGGCTCTTGCATTTACTGTTTCAAGGGCTGGTGTGCAGTGATGAAGTTTGGGATGGTTGGATAATTCACAGGATTTCTTTTTTCTTTTATTTTTCCACTCTTCCTAGTGTTGCCAGATGGGATCTCCGCTTTAGTAGCGAGCAGGTCTGCTTTGTGCGATTAATTTACATGCAAGTCAGTTGGACTTTAAAAGAGGCAGGTATAAAGGTTATTTCAGCAGAATGGCAACGTGCCTAGCGTTCCTTTCAAATTATTGATTAAGAAACAGTCTTGAAAATGCTCCGCTTGTCTAGCCACTGTCCTTGTTAGCAGTCTGCCTCGGGGACTGTCTTTTCTTTCCCACTGTGTGTGTTATTGAGCTTGTTTAATTATGGGCAGAGTCGTGTCTTGCTGCAGTACAGCCTCTCTGAAGAAGGAGCCGGATAACCCCGAGGAGACTGACTCAAGCTACCTCCCCTGGCCTGGTGGCGCAGCTGGAGGAGGACTTCTTGCTGCCTGCTGTGTGGATCCACTGACAGCAAAGGAACCCCCAGATCCTTTTAATCTGTGGGCTTTTGACTTCCCGTGAAGTGTAAAAAAACTTATTTAATGCTCTGGAAACTGGTAGGTGCTTCTATTCATGAGGTAATGAGTGGATAAGACTCTTCTCTTGGCTCTCATTTTTTTTTATCTTTAGGCCTGTTTTCTTTCAGCTTAGTCACTTGTGAGTCAGGCGAAGTCTTTTTGATCTTCAGTTCCAAACAGTGTATAAAGGTCACTAGAAATCCTGGACATCATGTGAGGTATACTTAATTATCTTAGTCACTGTTGCTTAACTGTTTGAGAGGTTTCAGATTTTTCTGTGGAAAGACCTTAAATATAGTTTGAAACAGATAACTATTGGCTGTAATTGAGGATAAATGTTCACGGAGAGGCAGCGGCGAGTGAATCGGGGACAGAGCAGCAACCATGACTCTGTCATAACACCGGGCATTACGTTAAAAGGCAGAAATCAGTCTTCTGCTTGCTTTTGCTGTTTGCTTTTTATTAATCATTAAGATTCTGGATCTTGCTCCTGGTGTTCAGAATTAGTCATACCTGTGACCTTACCAGTTGTTTCACCATAGCAGTGGCATTACGTGAGTGTTGAACTCACTTGTGTCTAAAGGATGAGCCCTTTAGTTTTTGTTTATGTGGCGTTAACACCAGGAATTTTATCACTGAGAAGGTAAAGTAATTTCTGTGCCTATTTGTTGTATGCTACGGTGGTGCTTCCAGGTCTTAGTAGGATATGATCCTTTGATAGATGGCTATGTGCAGTGCCCTAGCTTTTATTGGTGTCTATTTATAAAAGGAGGACTGGGGAACACTTCTTACCTTTTCTCATTTTTTTTTTTTAAATTTTATATTTTAAAATCCCACTCTTACATCTTTATTTCATCCTTTTGCAAAGTAAAGCATATACACTGTAGAATCAGACATGTACTGCAGTTATCCGTTGCTCTACATAGTTCTCTTGATTATGAAATTGATTCAGCAAAACCTTTATCTGCAGTGTATCTGGGTTATAGTACTCAAACTTAGGTAAAAACCTGGACTTGTTCACATTGCTGACTTGACATCTTTGGATGTTATTATTTTGAGTTTCATTGTCAAACATCTGGTCTGTAAAATAGTAAATGCTACAGCGGGAGCTGCAAAGAGGTTAAGCCACTTGTTAAAGGTCACGCAGTGAGTTTAGCCTGGGTAGAAGCAAACCAACTGGTACCTTGTAGTGCAGCTGGAATCGCAGAATGTCAGGGGTTGGAAGGGACCTCTAGAGATCATCTAGTCCAACCCCCCTGCCAGAGCAGGATCGCCTCCA